>NW_019386295.1:13312-17921 GCF_000671375.1 Centruroides sculpturatus | reverse complement strand
AGTACAATTTTATCATATGTTTTGCAAATTCATTTCCCTAATTGTAGTAATATTTTAAACCGTTTGATTTTTGTATTAAAGTTTTTTTAATTGATTGATGATTGATTCAATCAACTATTTTGTTGATTGTATTAACTTTATTCTTTAGATATTGAAAATTAAATAAATAACATTATGTTAATTTAAGCGTACAGAAAGAAACGTTGCTGTTGTTCCAGCAAAGATCTTATTTTCACTTTACCGATGCCTAGTAGGTAATTCGCAGATTACCTAGATAATCTGCAGATTACCTAGGTAATTTGAGAAATGGAATAATTTTCGCAGCTTTAACGGATCACTCTAGTTAATCTGCAGATTAGCTAGGTAATCTGAACATTAACGGATTTCGAGCTTTAGCGGTAACATATATACTAATATGGCCACACTGTACATATTAAGAACATGATGACTTCATGCTATTTGTTATTTCTATATATTTGATAGATTTATTTTCATATTCACCAATTTTATTAGCAGACATTAACAAATATGTTTCTACATCGTTGAACATATAAAAACTAAAACAGCAACTTAAAGCATTGTACAACTCTTAAATTATTCTTAAAACAATTCTTTATTCTAATCATTATTAACAGATGCAATAGTTTTATCAACTATCTAATAATTTCTGACATTAGTTAATTTAATTTAATATAATTTTAATACTAATTTTATTTTCTTTTGTGCAATTCAGTTTAGTGAAATAATTATTTCTAAATATGACTTAATAAAAATTTATCATGAATTTTCAATTTATTAATTAAATTTTCATTTAAATTTCAATGAAACACTCCAACTGATTAATAAAAATTAATATAATATATATAAAAAATAAAATTATTTAACCATATCATATTATTGTATTTATTACAATATATTCATTTTATTTGCAATTAATAACAAAAATGATAAAGGAGAGAATGTTAAATTCAGGAACAAAACAAAAAACATTTATTTCTGTCCCTGAATTTAGCATTTCTTTCTTAACATTTTGAACATGGTGTCAAATGCATATATTATTTATGTTAATTATAAGAATTTTAACATGTAAGAAAATTGTAATTTTATTTTAAATGTAAACAATATTTCTTGTTAATTAGACTGAACTTTTCTCTATTCTTCTTTTAAACTTTAGAAAAATTTATAATTATTGAATTTACTGCCTACATTTTTTAGTGGATAGCCATTACACGTAAACATGTTGTAATCATAAGTTTAATAGCAAAAAACATCATTACCTTATCTATTTATTTAATTTGTTCTGTTTTATACTGAAATTTATCTTTTTCTTTTAAGCTAATCAATATGAAGAAAGGATGTATAAAACTAACAGTGTGTAAAAAAAATTCAGTTATTTAGTCTGTTATATAAATTAGACAAACTTATTATCTGAAGATTCAATTTCACTTAAACAGAAAATTTTGTTTTACTTAATTTCAAAAAAATCAAATACCAAAAAAATGATCATTTACATATTTAATATTGATTTTACCATAGTATCCTTCTGTAAAATATTGTAAAAAATAAAAATAGATCAATTGTAAATTAAATTATTGCTGTATTGTTAGGTAGAAAAATCCTACACTAAACACTAATATATTAAAGAAAATCTATAACTTTAAAATACCTGTTTTAGTATCAAGTTTATAAAAGCCATCCTCTGTTTTACTAAGAACCACAGCTAAAATTGAACGTGCATCAGTTTCTGCTCTTCTTCGGGTACTTTAATTCTCACAGCGAAACCTTCATCGACGTTTGGGTGCTTTGCATTAGAAACTGCTAACATTTTCTTTGCTTGCTTTTCTAAACATTTCTTGGCTTCATCACACTGTATTTTCTGATCTATATTCTTTTTACAGATGATGCACCATACATTCTTACCATACTCTTCCTCTTTAGGATCTATTTTACCACAAACTGCGTGAACAAACATATCACACGATTTACAATTGTGAGCACTTGATGCTGCTTTTGAGCAAACAATACAGACTATGTCTTTTATAGTGCTCTTTACAGGCTCTGTACGTAACTGTGATGGCGTTTCTGCTGAAGTTGAGAGTAACTCAGTGATGACACCTTGAAGAGGTAATTCCTTGGAGGTGCAGGGTAACTGAATATTCTTCGTGACTGTATCTTCAATCAACGGTATAGAAGGCAGTTTAAAATTACTATCGATAAATTCTTGTATTTCTATAGGTGATTCTGTNTCTAATTAATAATTTTCATATTTTTATTGATTTTCATATCAAAATATTTTTATTATATAATCTATTGTAATGCTATACTGATGTTTTCAATTTTTGAAAACAACAGTAGCAATAAAACTGGCATAATTCTGTTTGTATTACTTAAATTATGTACAAAATTTTCAATTTTGAAGTTTCAATAAATATAATTAGGATAGCAAACATTTTCTTTTCAATTCTAACGTTATATCTTTACCATTAAAATGCTTACATTCAAAACACTAGAACCTTTTTATATCCCTATAACAATATCCTTTTTATACCCAGTAAGAACAAATTTTAGTTAAAACTAACATTTTCGACCATAATCACGGTCTTCTTCAGTTCTAGTGTGTTGATTATCCTTCCCAGTGATTACGCGAGAAGTTCTTTTATTTCTAAGCTATGCTTACATTATATTAATTTTATATTTTTCATTTTAAAAGTACACTTCAATTTAATTTTCTTTTATAATTGCTTATTATATGAAACGTAATAAGCAATTACATTTCATATAATAAATCTATGTTCTGAGCCTAATATGTTAGATTTTCAACAGACAAATCAACCCATATAAATGGATAATTTTTTTAAAATAAAATTCATTTCTGTTAATACAGAAGTTTAATGATCATATTTTTAGACTAATCCGATAATATGCACGAACTTTGTTTGATTATAAAAGTAGATCATAATGTGTAGATCATAAAATGTTTTCTGTAGAATAAAATGAAGCATAATCAAAGCAGAAAGCTCAAAACACAATTCTGAAACATTTTTTACTTCATTTTTATATTTTCAAATAGATACATATTTCTATATAGTTAAGGTGACCAACTTTTTTACAATGAAAAGGAGGACACAAATAAATTGAAGGAAAAATTATCGTAAATAAAAGAAATATTTTATTCATTGCAACAATAATACACTATAGTAATCTCTACTGTATGCATGCATATGTGCCATGTCGTGTTTTGGTAAGAAGTAAACAAAGCCACTTGCGCGCAACATGCTTTCTCAAGGTTTCCCGTGCAGAGTGCATGCATCTCATAATCATGTCTTGCCACACTGTACTGAGACTTGATGATCCGTGATGTCAAATGCAAACACGTCACATCACATGCAATGGATCAGCTTGGCATTGATCAAATATGGAGATTTAGAGATTAGTCTTCAAATATCGAAAAGGAGGACATGTAAGAAGACACTTTTTGAAGGAGGACAGAACTTACAAAAGAAGGACTGTCCTCCCTAAAGGAAGACAATTGATCACCTTAATATAATTAAAGACTTTATTTTACATCCAAAGAGTGTCAATAGCATTCTAAAAGAGATAACTTCCATCATTACTATAAAAAAGATCACAGAAACTTAGGTAACTGAATAAAAAAACAAACTAAATAAAAATTAAATAAATTTTAATTCAAAATGTTTATTAAGATTTTGAATCAAATTATTAAAACTTTAACAAAAAATATTCATTTAAATACTAAGAAAATGAGATACAAATAATTTAAACAAATTAAAGTAAAAATTTATTATGAACATTAAATAAGATTATTGAATTCCTGTTATATATACAGAAATACTACATAAGACCTAAAATTAAATAACCCAAACTATCATTTTCATACACAAAAAACATGACTAGAAAATCATTCAATTGAATACAAAAGTTTTATTATATAAATAGTGCACTGTAATGTTCAGTCTTCCTAGGTTGACTTAATATAAAATTAAAAATTAATATTTTTATAAAGTATTTTCCTGTAAAGCATCCCCTAGAGAAAGTTTTTAAACTAATTTTTTTTTTTTTTTTGCAAAATCGGCCCCTATTTTGGTGTTGACGCGTGAAAAACCCAGAAAACTCTATCTGGCCAGTCCATTGGTAAGGCGCGAACCCGTGACTAATTAAGTGGTTTTATCCACAAGAGAAGAGACAGTGCTGTGCACATCAGTATGTAACGATTTATTGAGCTGCAATTTGAAAAAAATTGTAGACAAATTTCTACTGTTATCCATCCGTCTGATTTTCTGTCTGTTTGTCCTTTCTTAATCTCGAGAACGGAGTTAGATAGATGGAAGATGATATCAGATATAGAAATCTTAGGAGCAAGGGCCCCAATTAACTATATACGAACTTCCGATGCAAACTGAAAGTCACGTTATTTTAATTTAAAAATTTTCCCCTGAAAGGAGTTAGAATATTTTTATAAGTAAAATTACTTACGAAAAAATAAATAAATTCTAAAATTAATTAGGTGAATGAAATGTAATGTTATTCTCACTTTGCGCGAACAGCATTTCATTTATAGTCTGAATACAGTTTATATTGAAAAGGAAAA
>NW_019386295.1:0-11735 GCF_000671375.1 Centruroides sculpturatus | reverse complement strand
TGTCACCAATCTTTAGATTGCACTAATAAGTAAGTACAATTTTATCATATGTTTTGCAAATTCATTTCCCTAATTGTAATAATATTTTAAACCGTTCGATTTTTGCATTAAAGTTTTTTTAATTGATTGATGATTGATTCAATCAACTATTTTGTTGATTGTATTAACTTTATTCTTTAGATATTGAAAATTAAATAAATAACATTATGTTAATTTAAGCGTACAGAAAGAAACGTTGCTGTTGTTCCAGCAAAGATCTTATTTTCACTTTACCGATGCCTAGTAGGTAATTCGCAGATTACCTAGATAATCTGCAGATTACCTAGGTAATTTGAGAAATGGAATAATTTTCGCAGCTTTAACGGATCACTCTAGTTAATCTGCAGATTAGCTAGGTAATCTGAACATTAACGGATTTCGAGCTTTAGCGGTAACATATATACTAATATGGCCACACTGTACATATTAAGAACATGATGACTTCATGCTATTTGTTATTTCTATATATTTGATAGATTTATTTTCATATTCACCAATTTTATTAGCAGACATTAACAAATATGTTTCTACATCGTTGAACATATAAAAACTAAAACAGCAACTTAAAGCATTGTACAACTCTTAAATTATTCTTAAAACAATTCTTTATTCTAATCATTATTAACAGATGCAATAGTTTTATCAACTATCTAATAATTTCTGACATTAGTTAATTTAATTTAATATAATTTTAATACTAATTTTATTTTCTTTTGTGCAATTCAGTTTAGTGAAATAATTATTTCTAAATATGACTTAATAAAAATTTATCATGAATTTTCAATTTATTAATTAAATTTTCATTTAAATTTCAATGAAACACTCCAACTGATTAATAAAAATTAATATAATATATATAAAAAATAAAATTATTTAACCATATCATATTATTGTATTTATTACAATATATTCATTTTATTTGCAATTAATAACAAAAATGATAAAGGAGAGAATGTTAAATTCAGGAACAAAACAAAAAACATTTATTTCTGTCCCTGAATTTAGCATTTCTTTCTTAACATTTTGAACATGGTGTCAAATGCATATATTATTTATGTTAATTATAAGAATTTTAACATGTAAGAAAATTGTAATTTTATTTTAAATGTAAACAATATTTCTTGTTAATTAGACTGAACTTTTCTCTATTCTTCTTTTAAACTTTAGAAAAATTTATAATTATTGAATTTACTGCCTACATTTTTTAGTGGATAGCCATTACACGTAAACATGTTGTAATCATAAGTTTAATAGCAAAAAACATCATTACCTTATCTATTTATTTAATTTGTTCTGTTTTATACTGAAATTTATCTTTTTCTTTTAAGCTAATCAATATGAAGAAAGGATGTATAAAACTAACAGTGTGTAAAAAAAATTCAGTTATTTAGTCTGTTATATAAATTAGACAAACTTATTATCTGAAGATTCAATTTCACTTAAACAGAAAATTTTGTTTTACTTAATTTCAAAAAAATCAAATACCAAAAAAATGATCATTTACATATTTAATATTGATTTTACCATAGTATCCTTCTGTAAAATATTGTAAAAAATAAAAATAGATCAATTGTAAATTAAATTATTGCTGTATTGTTAGGTAGAAAAATCCTACACTAAACACTAATATATTAAAGAAAATCTATAACTATTCTATTTTACAATGTATGACATATTTTAATATTACATAATAATAATTTTAAAATTTTAATAGAAATTTAAAATTATGAATAATTGATTAAGAAATATTTTATTTCATATTTAATTAAAATAAATTACTACAAGAAAAAATGAAATAATTCTTAAATTAATCTTAAAATTAATTTTTTCAAAGTTTTCAATGATAATTAATGCTTGATATATAATTTTTCTTGCAGAAATCAGACTTTATTTAAAATGTAATTTATATGTAAAAATATATATAAATTACAATATTTGAAAATGATCTTTTTTAAATAGCCTAACATTTTGAAATCCTTTTGTATTTATCTTCAGAAAAGATCTTTCTATTAAAATGATTCAAAACATTTGGAAAATAATTATTCTTACATACACACTACTACTGAAAATTATACTTATCATTACAATTAAAGTATTCATTATAATTAAATTTTAATTTATTTATTTCTTTTATTAGATTCAAAAACATGAAACATAAAAATCTATATGTTATTTTCAGCTTATTAATACATATATATAAAAAATAAAAATAATATCAATAGCTGTAAATGCTAGTTAGTAAAAATAAAACTGTCCTAACAGAAAAAATCATTCAACATTTGTTTTTATTAAATTTTCATGTGCTAGTAAGTGTATTCATTTAGATACAATGTAATAATAATTTACCTAGCACTTCGTCCAGCAATTATTTTCTAATAAAAAAATTTTGATCCCTTCATTGGCCTTCTTCAGGTATGCAAGCAGAAAAAAGAATTTGAAAGTTTCTAAAAATTCAATAGAATTTTAACAGTATTGAAGCACTAGGTAAATTATTAGTTATCTCATTTCCAGCTTCTCTGAATGCTTTTGTAGGAATAGTAAACTGAACTCAATCCAAATTTCAATGAAATTTGAAAAAATTATGACCATCAACCATGCTCTACATCACAGAGTGATGCTGAAAGACTGTTCCTCCTTCACAGCATAGGGACTTGTGAATTTTTTAGTATGGCAAACTGTAAAAGTAAAAACATTTGAATTAATAAACACTGCAAACACCTAATAAACCAGCAACAATATTTTAAACAAAGTGCAAATGTTTTCGCATCATCAGGCAGCAAACTGTTAATAAAACACTGGTGATTGTGTTTTCTTAACAGTTTTTTGCCTGATGATGCGAAAACATTTGCACTTTGTTTAAAATATTGTTGCTGGTTTATTAGGTGTTTGCAGTATTTATTAATTTATATTTTTAATTAGTTGTAAAGTAGCAGTTGTTAAAAAAACATTTGGCTGATTACATCAAATCTAATGAAAAAACTATGTTGAAACAGATTAAACAACAGGTTTTGAAAGTAATTGAAGTGAAAGTGATTTATAAGAAAGAACAGGGAAACAAGGAAAAAAGACAGATGGCATAAAAAACTCTTGCATGGCCAGTATATTGGACAGATTGAAGGTAAAATGGATAACACCAAGAACTGGCAGTAACAAAAGAAAAGAACTCTGAAAAAATAAGTAGAAATAATTATATTAGCATCACAAGAACATGCATCCATAAAAATGCAATCAAACCAAAAATTGACAAAAAATTTCAAAATAATAAATGCCAATTATCTAAAGTTTCAGAAGTGATAATGGAACATCCTTTCAGTGGCTGCAGCAAAACTTCCAAAAGCCCATTTTTGTGACTTATTTATTTTTATCTTTATTTTATTTAAATTTTAGTTACTAGTTATAGTAAAAATTTTTGTGATTTTCAAATACAAACTAACAGACAATTAGAATCTATTAGTTTGTATTTGCACAGCATACATAACTATGGCTAAGTGAAATGTCAATACTTGGTGGTAGCCAAGTAATAGAAAATCTATAGAACAAGATCTCAAGATACAGGAATTTGAAAGTAAAATTGGAATAACTCTGCTAAAAATCAACAGCAGTAATCTCTATAATAGTTGCCATTCTTAGTGCTGTCCCAAAAGATTTCTATAAACATCTGACCAGTTGAGCATAAACCAAATTATCATTGATCAATTGCAGGCAATTTTGCTAAGGCACAGTCCATATTCCAAAAAAATATCTTTGAATATCTCATGTTCATGAAACAAACATCATATTCAAGGAATACCAGAACTGCTCTTTAATGTACATTTGATGGACTGTAAGAACTTCAAATGTTAGTAATAATAATAAACTGCATTATATCTTAAATGTTTTAAACTTGAATTTTGGATTGTGTTACTTTTTTGAAATAAACTTTTATAATCATTTATATTATTAAAATTTACTATTTTTCTAATCAGTATATTATATGATTACTATGAATTAGCTTCATCTAAGAAGCAGATGCAACCCCTGTTACTACCATTATCATGTCCCAGATTACCTAAACCCATGACAGCTACACTGATGATGGTGCTGTTGTTGGTGATCACCAACTTTTGAAGTGACCTCCTAGGTTTTTCAATCTAGCCCATGCAACTTTTATCGCAGAGGTATGTGAAAAAATCTCATTTAAAAATCAAGATTGAATGTAGAAAATATAGAAATGTGTATGCTATTAAATAAAAATTGATTGTCTTATTTATTTTATTCTTTTATTTATACTTTGACATACATATGGTGATTTTGAAGACAATTAGGAACCACCTCCCATAAACACACAACAAAGTTTTGATTTGAAAACTTATAATAATAAAATTTAAAAAGTTCTATTTTAGAATACTTTTATATATACAGGAAATTCTTGTTAATTTGAACTCAATTAGTTCAAAATTCCATTAGTTCATAACTGTACTTTTGTCCCAGCTGGGAATATAAAGATTTACACATTAAGGAATTTAGTTAGTTCAAAATATGCCTACTTTGAAATTCAAAGTGAAAATTCTGTCCAAATTGTGATATGCATAAGTTAATTGTTTGTTTAGATTGAAGTGCCTCCATGCTATAAGAGAACAATAGACCAAAAACAACTCTAATCTGGTCAATATGGAGATGCTTTTAAAGTAACACATTTTTGTCCCCTTACCCATGGATTACTCTTTTTCCTCTTATCTCATAAAATACAGTTGGTTTATGGGACTGCAAGACTGGCTACAGGTAGCAGACTGAGATATTTGTAGGACTATGCTACTAGATTTGGGCAACTTACTACTTTTTGGATCACTATAAAAATAATTTGGGCTACATTTTCAAGGAATTTTGCTTTTCTTTTTATAAAACCTATCTGGCAACCTGTGAGGTTATCAGCAGACATGTGCTGCTTACCTGCAGTTTATTTATATTATCAATTATTAATTAACAAAATAGCATTTTGTATACATAGCCACATTCCATTTGCTTAATAAATTACATCAGTTATGTAGAATTTGGCATGTTGTACTGAAATATGTAAATCTCAAATATTTTGAAACTTGGTAATTCACTTGAATTTCAAACTAAGAAGGATTTCCAGTATACATAAAAGCATTCTAAAATAAAATGTTTTAAAATTTTGTCTTCACAAATTTTCATTTTCAAATTACCATATGTTACAAACATCGAATGTATATTATGTATATGTATGTGTATATATATACACAGTAGTGCCTCGTATAACGTACACCTCAAATAATGGATGCTGTGAACAACGGATTTTCTGTTTGGCCGTTACATGGCTCAAGCAACGGACTTTCCATCTGGCAGTTACGTGAGGTGAACAACAGACTTTCTGCAAAGAAGTGCGAATAATATTTCCACTCTTTTGCCATTGCCAATGACAATCTGCTATTTTTATAATATATTAGTATTATTAGAATATATTATTAGTATATCTGAAGTACAGAGCTCCCGTTGAGATTCAGCTTGCTCCCTTGTTTATTACATACATCACCTCAGTGCAGGGATTTACATTTATTCAAGTGTTTTGCAAATCATGGCTTCTAAAAAAACAGAAAGGTGATTTCAATTGAAACAAAGCAAGAAATCATCAGAAAAAGTGAAAGTTAAGAAAAACTTCCTTGTCAAATGGGGAGAGGTTCAGGAGTTTATCAATACTCATTATCCAAACACAGCTGAGGCCAACAAGATCAATGATCTCTACAATGACACCCTTGCCCGTCATTTCCGATAGGTGTTGAAGAAGAGAGAGAAACAGACCACCTTGGACATGTTTTTCAAGAAGCCAGCTGCCAAAAAACAAAGGATGGAACAAGAGAAGATGACTCTGCAAGCCCCAGTAGCCTCTCCTGAATCTGACTCCGATTAAAAAACAATAAAAAGAGACCTGCTGCAATGTGTAAAAAGTCTGTATCTGTATGAATGTGTGAAGAAAGTGTTCCTCCACCTCCTCCTTAAAACATCTGACTACCCACCATAATTGGTGACTGCTCCATTTTCATTTTTTTTTATGGTACAGTACGGTATTTAATGCTGCAAAACAAATTATATGTTTTAACATGTATTTCTATGGGAAAATGCATTTCGTATAACAGACTTTTCACTTAACAGATGTGCACCTGGAACAGATTAAGTGTGTTATACGAGGCACCACTGTATATATATATATTTTTTCCTCTTTATTAATCTAACTTTTGCTTCTTGACATTTGGTTGGGATGCAGTTGGTATACAAGTATCAGTGATATCTTCATTGTGTATAAAAGTTAAATGTTGTTAAATAAAATTAGTGCATTCATTCACAAAAGCTGGAAATAAGGTAACTAATAATTTACCTAGCACTTCAATATTTCTTCCAATTATTTTCTTTAAAAATAAAAATAAATGTTTTTGGCATCTTCATCAGCCTCTTCAGGTGTACGAGCAGAGAAAAACTATCTGAAAGAGTTTCCAGAAATTCGATAGAATTTTAATGTAGCTGTTATGAACAAAGTGATTAATAGGGCATTATTCATAATGTCCAGCCATTACAAATAATGGATAAAATGGGTGCACAGCCTGATAAATATTGATTAATTTATTAAATTAACCAGACATTATGAATAAAGCTACATTCCCTTTGGGCAATTTCATTATAAAAAAAACTCCACTTTTTTCAATTAGAATTATTTATTTTTTGTGAATTATTTCAAAATATTTTAAAAACAACATGCAATCTTTTAAAGGTAAGTATTATTAACTGTATCAATTAAACTAATGTTAATGAAAAGTATTATTAACAAATTTATTTTTCAATCAAAAAATCAACTTACAGGAAACTTCTGGAATTTCATTTTTGTTATAAATTATATAAAAAATTAAATGTTTTTTAGTTTATTTATTTGAGCAATTAATATTTTGATGACATTTGGAATTACATAAATTTTTCCTTTGTAGCATTTGCATTTATTAGGTTTGCAACCAATTTCGCAGCAGCATCAACTATAGCCTTGGCCTCCAGAAATTGATGACATTCTTGCACATTCTCTAAGCAAAATTTCTGTACCCAGTGCATCTCCAACAGAAATGAAATTTCCTTTACAAACAGTAAATTGGTTTCTGGAATATAATAGATTTAATATGCCATGTTTGGTACCCAACTTGTAAAGGTTTTTCTCCAACTGTAACAATGACACCTTTTTTCCATCACTGTGGGCTCGATTTACATCTGGCACACAAATCCTTACTGTATCACCAATATTAGCTACTGTGTATTTGGAATATAATGTATTAATAATTTTTTCTGCTTGCTTTTTAAGATTAGAAAAAGCCATTTCCCTTGTTTTATACACACTTCTTATTTTTTCTTCTATTTTTGGATCAACTGTTTGGATTTTTTCTTCATCATTCAGCAACTCGATAATACTAATAACATCCTGGTTTTTGGAAATCAGCATGGTTAGATCTTTTTCATGTGAAGATGCTGTAGATATTTGAACTTTATCAGTTATATTGCTATATGAGGGTGGCATTATCAAATAATATTTTATGTTTTCTTGGATGATACCTGATCTTTCAGAGTTTGAGCTACTTTGACTTACTTTGTTGATAGTTTTAAAAAGAGTCTCTAGATCTTCTTCCGTATTAACATTGGTAAACAATTCATTGGGTATAAAATTCTTTAGTCTAACTTTTAACTTTTCTTCAAACATGGCCTCATAGGGACTGTAGTTTATACCAGTATGATGTGCTCGATTTTTCATAAGTTGTACAAAATGTAATCCTCCAACCATTTGTTAGTGTTGTTAGTCTCCAACCAAGAACTAAGCATATTTTCTATGTGTTGATTACATCTTTCTACTGAACCCTGACTTTATGAGTGCCTAGGCTTTCCATGCACTATTTTTAACTCAGGCCACATACTACATTCTACATACCTTTGATGACATTACTGGTGAATTCTCTGCCATTATTGCTTTGTAGAATACTCAGTGCACCGAAAATTATAAAAATGTCCAAAAGAACATATGCTACATCTTCAGTGCTTTTGGTTTTTTAATGATTGTAATTGAATGAATTTAATTAGATGGTCTTGATACATGAGTATAAATTTATATTGCTCATCAGCTTGCAATTGCATATCTATAAGATCAACCTGACATCTTGAGTTCATTTCATTACATAAAACTGGTTTAACTACCAAACCTTTCTTAGGAACATTCTGTTTTTCTGACAGATTTCACATAAATTCAAATAAATTATGATCATTTCCCTTGTAATATTTTTGTACTTAATTCTTTTCCATATGGTTTCTATCACAATGGCCAATAACAATATGGGCATCGGGCAATATCTGAAATATTTTTTCAATGTGAACGTAATAAATACAATATATCTCAGCAGATAAGATGATAGTCGAATCATAAAAAAACCCCCCAAAATCTGGGGTAGTCTTATAGGACAGATACAAAAAAAATTAGATTGAAATTTATATAAATTAAAACCATTATAATAAAACGGACAAACTGTAATTATTTACTAGTAGAAGGTAGGGAATATCCACAAAATAGAATAGCCCACACGACGTTTTTGTGAATAGTCAAGGTAATTACCCGAATGTCCGAATCAGTGTGAATGTTTGCAACAATCGCAAGGGGGGTGCTGCCAGATGCAAGAAAATAAAATTTGATGTTCTTTCAAAAAATTACGAATAGGACATAATTCCATATACACTACACAGTGTTATTATCCAGATGATGATTGCTGATCTAAACTAAATTCATAGGCCATTGATAGTTTGGGGGTTGTCTTATAGGACAGATATAACAACACCAAACGATCGCCTAATTATCGGGCTATAATATGGCTATTTTAAATGATTGGAACTAAGTAATTTGACAATTAGAGGTAGGACAGATATATGTTAAAACTATAAAACTTCGACAAAAATTTAAACCTCATCTTATCTGAAGGCCATCTTATCTGCCGAGATATACGGTAATCACACTACCTTCTTTTACAGGCACAATTAATTTTTCTATTTCTATGATAGATACAACATCATATCTACGTAAACACTGATATTCTTCTGGTATCTTAGAAGTAACTTTTTTATAAGCTATATTTTTAGGTCATTAGCTACATTAAAATTCTAACAAATTTTTGGAAACTTTTCAAATTCTTTTTTCTGCTTGTTATCTGAAGAGAGTCAATGAAGAGACTGAAAATGTGTTTTTTTAAGAAAATAATTGCTGGAGGAAATATTGAAATGTTAGATAAATTATTAATTAGTACATACTAAATTCAATTAAGTTTGACTTTTTAAATGTAATACTAATGAACAATCAAGTTCAAATATCAACTCCACCAAACTTAATAAAAAAAGATCAAGAATCTGGTTCAATTTCAAATTGGCTAAGCTCTCTCAACCCTATTGGTAATATTGCTAATAAAAGCAGAACTATTATAAATAAGTCCATTCTGATTTATATCAGTTCTGCTATTTAATATATTAACTGAAGATAGAAGTTTATAAGTTATAACAATATTTTTTAAAAATCAAAGTAACTATACTTTTTGCCTTTTCTTTTAAACTGAAAATGTTAGTTGTAGTTATAATTTTAAAAAATTTCAAATTTCAATCAACTTACAGTAAGACCCTGCTTAATGTGGCAGATGTGTTCCTAGATGACAAAGCGCTAAATGAAACAGCATTAAATAAGGTTATTTTAACACAGAGTAAATACGGAAAGGGGAACACGCAACCAAAAATAAACAGATTTTACTTTAATTTTAAGTTATTTTTATATTAATTTGCATAATAATATATGTTAAATAACACAAACATATACACACAGAAATGTAAAGTTCATTTTTTGTGATGAAGGTCCTGGCTCTTCTGAAATTCTTGTTTTCTGTGATAAAGTCATGTAGTTTCATTTGTCGCTTTTTTTCCTTTCCTTAAGCAAATGTCAGTAGCAAGAGATCATATCCAAAACACCTTGTCTTGCTTTTGCACTCCTTTCAAAATCTGGATCATTCACTGCAATTTGATCAACAATTTTAGTTATCGTTACCAAACCCAAAGAATTTCTCTACAGATTTCCTTAGTTTACTAAGGAAATCTGTAGAGAAATTCTTTGGGTTCTTCGTTTTCAGACTCACTATTTCCCAGTTCTACATGGACTCCTTATTCTGTCAGTTCTTGAAGGTCATTGTTGGTAAGGATCTCACCAGAAACCTGCAGTCACTCCTCAATATCCTGCTTGTCTACATCTCCTAGTGCTGCTATATTGATTAGGTTGACAATTTGGTCAGCTTAATGATATAACAATAGGTTCTTCTTGTTGAGAATTCTTGGATACCTTCAGCCATAACTTCTTCCACACTTCATTCATGCAGTTATCAGTTAATTCTTGCCAAGCGAAATTAGTATTGCTTATGGCATCATGATGTTATATTTTTTCCAAAATTGCACCAAACAAACATAGATTTGAGGACAGTACAGTACTATGATGAATTGCTGTCTTTTTGCTGATTGATTTGTGTTTGGGAATAATCGTATTATATACAAATCAATGAAATGACATAATAATTTGAATCAGTGTTAATAAAGGCAGCATTAAACGAGGTCTTACTGTAATTAATTGAATATAAATAAAACATAGAAAACATTAGTATAACTAATTAAAGTTACACTGCTTTTAGCATAATATTTTAATCATTTCCTTAGTAATATGCATCATAAATATAACTATTATATTTTCTTGGAAAATTTCTTAGTATTCAATATAAAAGGTATTTATATTTAGCCTATCAATTAGATTAAATAAAATTTTGAATTTAAGTCTTTTTAGTACAGTTTTCAAGCCAAGGGTGATTTTTTTTTATACAAGGGCAATTCAACTTCTGTCTGGAATTTCAGTAATGGCATTGGAACTGTATGTGTTACTTAGTCCCAAACTATGATTTTTTTCTCTATGTACTCGCTCTGTTTATGCTGACACTTCTCCCATAATTTTGCCAACTGCAGAACAGGAGTATTTTGGCTGGTGCTGAAGCATAGTCCTCACATGATAAAAATGATTAACAGATTTGGTAGGAAAATTCTGAATCACTTGACCCCACCATACAATTATAACTAGATTGCCCTGTGAAGGAAGTTTTGGAAGATAGCAATTTACCCAGAACACTGAAGTCAGAGAGTTCATCATGCAGTGGTTCTGCAGAGAGTATCATACATTGACACCAATCAAATGATTTCTACACTGCATGTATAGTATCATTGCTAAAACAATGGAGAAGTATCAGCATGTGCACAGAAAGTACCTAGAGAAAGAAATATAAATCAGAATTAGTTAACTTTTCTTCCAGAATATTCTAAATTATTAAAATATATTAATTTAATAAGAGATGGCACCTAATGCGTACCTCTAGTACCTCTAGCACCAAGTCATGTAATACTTAATTATTAATATTTAATAAGCCAAACAATTGCTGAAAATCTGGCAATCATTTGGCTTATTACAAAAATATCTGGCTTTTTAGATGTTTATATATGCATGATAAGTATACTATTTAACACATACAATTCAATTATCATTATTGAAATTCTGGATAAAAATTAAATCACTCTTGTAGAAATAATAATTGCATTATTCATTAACTGAATTAAAGACA
>NW_019386294.1:45439-76046 GCF_000671375.1 Centruroides sculpturatus | reverse complement strand
TAGCTTACATGTTGGAGATGGACATAGGCTACATTTTACTGTGAGAAAATATCTTACTTCCATAAGAAAATTCGATATAATGCGGCTGAAGCTGTGGGTAGACAGCTAGTATTAAATAGAATAAGTTTTTTTTTTACATTTATTACCTTTAAAATACAATTCTAATAATAATGAAAATAACATAAGGTTATTTAATTTTAATGCGACAAATATGCACGATTTTCTTTGTCCGACTTTGTAAAATATGGTTGCTTTTTGGCCAGCTTCAGTTTCGAGTCATCTTCGAGTCGAAGTCGATGACGATGTTTAGTTTTCATGTTTGTCTCGGCCGAAAATCCGTTCTCGCATAAGTATGCTGTGCAAAATGGTAGTACAGTAAATATTTTATTGCCGCTTCGCTGACAAGATGATAATGATAACTGTACAATTAACACAATTTGTGTTAATTGTACAATTTTTGTTTCTTGCGTAAGAATTTCATTTAGNTTAGAGATCTTAGTAAATTCTTTAACCATAAACTTCCATGCAGAGGGAAGACCTTTGGCATCCCTCGCATTCAAACAGCCTTCCTGTAGTTTACTCTTATAAATCTGAATCTTTTCAGCTGTCAATGTCAAAGATGGGGAAGATAAAGATTTAAAGTTAAAGAATTTACTAAGAGAAGAGCTCTAACCGGTTAAGATAATAAAATAATATATACACTAAAAACTTGATTATCCAAAACAGTAGTAAATAAGTAAAAAAAAACAAAATGTGCATTATTATACATAATACACAGTGATCAAACACACTTCACTTAACTGGAAATTGCTGTGTCATTTGTCACTTGTAGTGCCACTAAACTAGGCCATATACAGAGCGTCGATTATCCGAAACGTCAATCGTCCGAAAGAATTCCAGCCGACAAATTTAAATTTTCGCCAGTGCTGTGGCGCTGCATTCTTTGGCTATGTCTTGAGCTACTCAAATATTTTACGTTTTTGACACTAAATTAACTTTTGAAGTATAATTTTTTATTGTTTTTATATTTTTCAATATATTTATTTTGTGTGTACAAAATAAAAAAATAATTTGTAACGATACAATAGTCTTCGTTAGGCTTAACATCAACGAAAATTCAACGCAAAGCGACACGCAATAGAGAAAAATTTCAACATGGAATAGGTTAATATATTTTTTCGTACATAATCGGCTATCCGAAATATCGATTTTCTGAACAACCCCAGTCCCCAATTGATTGGGATAATCGACGCTCTACTGTATATGTAATGTTACATTAGATTTTGAGTAAATTAATTTAAATTCAGTAATTGCATAAGAGTAGTTATAGATCACAAAACTTTAAAAACAAGGTGCTTGATGTAGCCAGAACACGAATGAGAATTTCTGGATCATTTGAAATTTCATTTATCCAAAACATCCCCTGGTCCTATGAAGTTTGGATAATTGAGTTTCTCCTGTATTCACAAAAATGGTATACAGTACTATATTCATGTGAATAATCCAGTGTGTGCAGTTTATTTGAAACAAATTTGGCAACATAATTCACAATGGATGTTTCCACTTACTAAACATTTTCCTTACTTTGCTGATGTTAAATTTCAATAAATAACCTCTCACATAGGGGGACACACGTCCATTTTTTATATATAAAAATGGACGTGTGTCCCCCTATATATATATAGATGTACATAGAAGTATTAAGAAATACAATTACTAACACATCCAATAAAATAACTATTTTAACCGGTTAGAGATCTTAGTAAATTCTTTAACCATAAACTTCCATGCAGAGGGAAGACCTTTGGCATCCCTCGCATTCAAACAGCCTTCCTGTAGTTTACTCTTATAAATCTGAATCTTTTCAGCTGTCAATGTCAAAGATGGGGAAGATAAAGATTTAAAGTTAAAGAATTTACTAAGAGAAGAGCTCTAACCGGTTAAGATAATAAAATAATATATACACTAAAAACTTGATTATCCAAAACAGTAGTAAATAAGTAAAAAAAAACAAAATGTGCATTATTATACATAATACACAGTGATCAAACACACTTCACTTAACTGGAAATTGCTGTGTCATTTGTCACTTGTAGTGCCACTAAACTAGGCCATATACAGAGCGTCGATTATCCGAAACGTCAATCGTCCGAAAGAATTCCAGCCGACAAATTTAAATTTTCGCCAGTGCTGTGGCGCTGCATTCTTTGGCTATGTCTTGAGCTACTCAAATATTTTACGTTTTTGACACTAAATTAACTTTTGAAGTATAATTTTTTATTGTTTTTATATTTTTCAATATATTTATTTTGTGTGTACAAAATAAAAAAATAATTTGTAACGATACAATAGTCTTCGTTAGGCTTAACATCAACGAAAATTCAACGCAAAGCGACACGCAATAGAGAAAAATTTCAACATGGAATAGGTTAATATATTTTTTCGTACATAATCGGCTATCCGAAATATCGATTTTCTGAACAACCCCAGTCCCCAATTGATTGGGATAATCGACGCTCTACTGTATATGTAATGTTACATTAGATTTTGAGTAAATTAATTTAAATTCAGATACAGTAATTGCATAAGAGTAGTTATAGATCACAAAACTTTAAAAACAAGGTGCTTGATGTAGCCAGAACACGAATGAGAATTTCTGGATCATTTGAAATTTCATTTATCCAAAACATCCCCTGGTCCTATGAAGTTTGGATAATTGAGTTTCTCCTGTATTCACAAAAATGGTATACAGTACTATATTCATGTGAATAATCCAGTGTGTGCAGTTTATTTGAAACAAATTTGGCAACATAATTCACAATGGATGTTTCCACTTACTAAACATTTTCCTTACTTTGCTGATGTTAAATTTCAATAAATAACCTCTCACATAAATACTGGAATGCAAACAATTAACTCTTGTAAACCTTAAAAGTCCAGTATTGACACCTTTAATAGAAAACAAACGTTTTTGACTGTACTTCGGTCTTCTTCAGGTTTGTAAAACCAGTAGGAATCAAACTTGTGAATGCGAAGAACAAAATTTCAATACCGGACTTTTAAGGTTTACGAGAATTAAATGTTAAATTTCACTTATCAACAACCAGATGACTTTGCTTAATATAATAATCATCTACAGTCAATAGTTATGAGCAATATTAGTGAATGTTTTTGCATAAATGATTTCACAAAAATGTGGATAAATAAAGTAAGTTAAATATACAATAAAGACTGATAGTATATACTCTTTATACCTGTATTACCTCTTAGTTTAAGTTGTTGGTCTATTAGCAATTTTTTGCCTTTGATTCAAATTAAATAACAAAGAAGTCTTACTTTCATTTAATTAATAAGTTAATTCATTCTAAAATACAGTAGTACAAATTGCAGATAGTTTATGTTTATCGGATAAAGAAATAATTGATTTTTCCCCCTTTAATCTTTTAATGCCATATGGACTTTATGTAATATGTAATAAATTAATCTTGTCTCATTTCAAACATGTTAATTATTTAATAAAAAAATAGATTTCTTGTCTCTTTGTCATCTCTGACATTACCCATATTTTTGGGCTGATATAACTGCTTTTTGTGTTGTTGGTAATTCTTAAAATGGTTACTATTGTTTCACGTCACTTTCAGGTCTTCTACATTGTATAAATAATAATTGAAACACATTTTTGTGTGCATGTATGTACAAGAACATCATATTACAAAAATAAAAATACCATTAAATTTTAATAAACAGTCATAGATAATTGTTGAGAACATAAATGAAATGATTTTTTGAAACAATACAAACATAGACACACCTCTGATGGCAAATACTTGAAACTTACATGGATAAATGGAAAAAATTGTAGTAAACTTGTGATGAATGAAAATTGTTAAAAATTATTTTAGCAGTTTGAAAACTTGGATGTGGTCAACTACAAAGACAGTTAACATATTAATGTATTACTAATTTATTTACATCAAATGTTCTTAATAATAGCATTTATAAAGGAAAAAAAAAAATGAAAATTTAAACCATTGAAATATCAACTGTGCAGTCCATTACTATGAATAATTCATGGTTATCCTTTATTGATTTGTTTTAATTTTTGCCATTTATTCTTGTCTACTGTGAATTTGATGACAAGAATAATTGGCAAAGATTAGTTAGAAAGAATGTTAGCATTACAAAATTTTATTACACCATATGATAAGATACAACAATTTATGATAATTTATGGAAAAATCTTTCTTAAGTTTACATACTTTAAAAGTGCTGAATATGTGTACTGTGGGTTCCCAACACATGATACACCCAGCATTCTAATTTTGCCCATATCTAATGGAATGTCTTGAATGGGTAAATGAGGCCAGAATGATACTGTCACAGCTTGTCCAGATTTACTGGAAAAGAAAGATCATATCCAAAATTCTTTGTTGTAGATCCAAAGATAAAAGATGTTGAGTCTGGTGAGTGTGGTAGCCATCACATCTGCACCAGAACTTGTCCTGCTGTTCTTTCCATCCACCACTGGAAGAGTTTGGTGTTGATAAGTTTTGACTTCTCAGCAGCAATGTAGTGCAGTCTCACATTTTGGTGAATGAAGTCTTCAGAATTGCCTTGAGCTCAGTTTATTAACCACTGTACCAACATATCGGGGCAATTCATTCCATTGTCTGTTTTGCAAAGAAAACTGGCATCACACTTGTGTAACAGAGACACTGCAGAAAACATACTGAAAGTATGTTTTCAACAAATCCAAAACAACTTCTAAAGCTTTGTATGGAATTCTTGTCTTCCACATCTTGATGTTATGCTGATTCACCTTCCCCGAACGTTGAAACTTAGCCTTGTCACTAAAGTAAACAAGAACAAAGCTGTACAGCATGCTACTTTGCAGTTTTCATTTTGCATATATAATTACCTCATTCAACTTATCCCTTTAATTATTTATGAGAAATCAATTTTCACATATTACAAATTTACAGATGTAATATGAGTACCACAGAGATATATTTTGTATTTGTGCTGCTGGCAGCAAGTGTGGGTTGCTTTTTGATCACAAAGCAGACCAAAATGATTTCAAACTTTTTCAGAGAAATGAAAGTTCTTATGTACGAAGATATACAGATACAAGGCCTTTGCTAATACAGTACAGTAGAGTCCTTCAAACTCAACATAATGCAGGCTAAGATTTGCAAATAGTATGCTAAACATAAAGCAGGCTTTGATTTTAACTTTCTATGTTATTGTCTATTGTATGAGTTAGCAAAAACAACAAGTTTTATAGTGATGATGATAGTCCGAATAGAAAAGTTTTTGTAAAGATATATGTGAAAATTTGTATATGTATTAACTGCTTACCAATAGAGACTATTTCTATTTGTAGTTAAATTTTAATTTAAAAATATTGGCTATTCAGTGGTTACTTTTCAAGTTAGTTACTTTGGCCTTATGACATTTTGCAGTGGTACTTTGGAAAAAAGATTATATTCTTTCTTAACATGTGGAATTGATACTGTTATCAGTGAGGAATGATAATTTATTTGATCCTGGTGTTAAGTTACAGAGGTAAAAATTAGGTTACGTGTATTTTTTTTTTTGGACGACACAATGAGTTTTACTGAATGTTGAGTTACCAGGACTCTACTGAGTTAGTCTTTGTTGGAATTAATCTGGGCGGAATTCAGTACTTTTAAGGATCAAAGTCTTTCAAGATTTGAATGCATTTCTAAGAATTTAAGTTCTTGAGAACACACAATGAATGTAATTTGTTGAAAATGAGGAATGTAAGGTATAACATTTACTGCCAATTTGCTTTGTACGGAGTAATTAGTAACTAACTAGTTCCAATTATTTGAGAACAAGTTGGTTAAGATTATTAGTAATTACAGATGATTAATGAAGTAGTGATTAACTAGTGTATTAACATTTTCCAAGAAGTCAGATTATGGAATAATTTGGTCTCTGTATCATTGTAATACAATTAGTATTTCTGATGTCAGAGTAAAATACTGGGATTTTGGTCTCAAATTGGCTCATTTGAGACAATATTTGAATACAAGTTTGCCATTGCACAAACTTGTATTCAAATATCTAGTGCAAGTTCTCAAGAATGATGAAAACTTAGTAAAATGGAATATTCCTCAATCTTTGCATTTGAATACTTGCATCTTTAGTTAGTATCACTGTGGATTGATTTGGATTAAATTTCAAATAAATTTTATAAAGTTTGATTCTGGTTTACACAGGTTTTACTATATTAACAGAAACATTTTATTCAGTTGTTGAATATCATGGCAAAAAAATAATAATACAATGTCAATATTGTGGGCTACTAATAGATAAAATGATGTACTTTTCATGAAATACAATCAATTAGAATTGATGTGAAACAAGGCTGAATGACTAGTATTTGGTTAACCACACAAATATGCATCTTATTTGACAAGTTTTCCCTTATGACTTGACTGAAATGGATGATTGACTCAGTTTGTAGTGTTTCTGGGCATTGATCTTTAACAACTAGGTTTATTTATGACATATATTAGTACTTACTAACTTTTCTTAGAGACATGGAACACCATTCATATTCTTTTTGTTTCACAGAGCATTAAATTTTGTTTTAAATGTATAAATTTTATAAGTGTTTTTTGTTGCCACTAGAGGATAATTTGTAACATTTTGCATGCCAAGGCAGGGAGGTAGACTCTTCCTCAAGATTTGTTATTTTCTGTTGGTGTATGAAGAAACAAAAGGAAGAAGGACACTTGTAGGATTTGTCCATAGGAAATTTTGTAATTTTTTCAAATTTATTGAATAAAATAGTAAATGTAGAATTGTCTACAAGTAAAGTAATATGTTGTTGTATGTTGGAGTAAATTTTCAATAAAAACCTTGAAATTTTTTTTTGGTGGAATGCTCCAGGCAGTTTGTGAAACACTTGCATTCTGTGGAACAAGAGTTGAGAACCTCGCACACACACACACACAATTATATATATGTAAGATATCAGGGCTGCGGAGTCGGAGTTTTGGTGTTTTAGTCGGAGTCGGATGGTAAGGAAAAGTCAGAGTTGGAGTCGGTAGATTTTTACGCGACTCCACAGCCCTGTAAGATATAAAGCAATTATACTAGAACCATTCTTTGTGTATATTTTACCTATCAACTTTATTAATAAACAACTGTCTTGCCAAATAATAGATATTGTATAGAATTAGAATTACTGTACACTGATAACATTGTTTGATATCAGGAATAAAGGAGCAACAACACTAACATAACAACACATTTATCAATTAATCACTCCATAGGTACACACGCAAAAGACAAAAAAAAAAACACTTGAACCAAACTTTATAACTTTTTATATGGACAGGATTGTCTTCTCTAATAGCATATTGTAGTAAACTAGTTTTCTTTAATGTTTATTGAAATTGTAATTTAATATTCGTAATGTTATTAGTTACAGTATTGTTTTATCGTAGTGATGTTTAATATCAAATTTATTTTATTACAATAAGTGATGACACTCATTGTAATATAATAATGTAATGAAAATAATGATGATTTACAATGAGAAGGTGAAGTCTACCAAGAACTGGGGGATCTTAGAACTCTGGATAGATCTCCAATGATTGTAAAATTTTACATGTAGTTTAGCTTTATATTGTTGTTATAAATGTAATTAGTTTATTTTAAAATAATTTTGATGAGGAAATATTAAAATTATTTAAATAATGTTTTTATAATTGAATGCATTAAACATATATTGTTTAATATTGCAGGTATGATCATATAAGACCCCCGAGAGGTAACAACAACAGAGTATTGCAGTCACCTACAGTTAGAACCGCAAATAGCGGCATCATTACAAATACATCCAGGATGGCTTCTCCTAGTTCAGAAACTTCATCATGGAATTCTCATCAGACAGCTTGGTCGACACCGGCCCTTCAGAATACTGATAAAACTGACCATTCCTCAGGATCTGGAATTAATACAAGTAAAAATATTTTTGATTGTATTGTGATTATAGGGGGATATGGCAATGTGATACATGGGAAATCTGCCAAAGGGGGCTCCTCCCAGCAAGACTTTTTATGGAAATCTAGTTCCTATTTAGATGTTAGACACATAAAAGAACATTAGAAAATGCCACTTTTCCAGTTATTGATGAGGCTTGAACCTGTGATAGGCTACTAGAATTTCGTGGTTTTATCCAGATGAAGATTGACCCATAATATTAATGATAAATTTTGCAAGTCTGGTTGAAATCAGATCTCCAAAGCAGTATATAACTACAGTTCTGGAAAAAAGTTTGAGACCACCTGGGTTTTCAAATTTCCCATCAAAATTAACTGAACTCATGTAAATATATTGTTGTTTAGGTATTAAAATAACTATAAATCAAATATGAAGTAAAAATTTATTTTCATCTATAAGAAATTCAAATATAACAAATTATTGCTTGCAATTTGTCTGGAAAAAGTTTGAGACCAGGATCAAAAATTCATATTTTACAATATTCTAAAATATTATACACATTGTAACCTAATTTGCACACGTCCATGTGCTTTCAACTTTCAGTGAAAATGGGATCTAGTAAAACATTAACAGATAAAAAAAACAGGCAAAATATGTCATTCAAAGACTGTGGAAATCTGAATGTGTTATTGCAGGCCTACTAGGAAGATCAGAGACAATAATTCACAATTACTTAAAGGACTCGGACAATTATGACAAAACTAAATGTTATGATAGGCCAAAAAAATTTTCTGCTGACAAGATATATTCTGCAAAAGTCTTTAAGTCATGCAAACATTAAAATGCAGTCACAGCGAAAAGGGACAATCTCCCATATGGAAAGGCAAGTTTGCAACGTGTTATATTGGCCATGGAGCTTTTAGTGATGAGAAGAAATTTAACCTAGATGGCCCTGATGGTTTGCAATACTTTTGGCATGATATATGTCACCAACCTCATCTCTAACACATTGTATACAAGGTGGAGGATCCATGATAATGTGCAGTGTGGACGGTTTCACTCATCAGTTAAATTCATCTATTGCTTTTATTTCATCTTGTTCAAAGGCATTATACTGTCAAGATTTGATGAGAAATTATCTTCTATTATTAAGTGATGAAGCAATGAATGAAAATTCTATTTTCTAACAAGAAAATGCTACCCCAACAGTGATATGATTGTGTCTGACAATAAATAATTTTAATGTTTTGTCACAGTTACTGCATAACTAGGATTTAAACTCAATAGAAAACCTTTGGAATGATTAAGTAAGAGTGATCTATGCAAATGGAAAAAAATTTAATCATGTGTTTGATCTTAAAAAAAGCAATTGTGACTGCTTGGGATGAAGTTGATCCTGAAAGGCTAACAACTCTTACTAACTCTATAACCAATTCATTGATTGATGTTATTCAGGTTTAATGGTAAACAAACTAAGTATTAAATATTGTCTTTTTTTCCACTATGTTTTGTATTTACTGTTCTTTCTTGATCATGGTCTCAAAGTTTTTTCCAGGCAAATTGCAAGCAAATACAAATTTTACAAATAATTTGTTGTATTTGTTGAATTTCTTAAATATAAAAATAAATTTTTATTTAATATTTGGTTTATGGTTATTTTAATATCTAAATGACAACATTTACAGATCAGTTAATTTTAATAGAAAGTTTGAAAAGCCAAACGTTTTCCAGAACTGTAGGTACAGTACAGTAATATTCATAGACGTCTCTGTTATCAATGTATCCTTTACATATCACATTTTACATTTGTCTCTTCCTTTCCTTGATATACTTACTATGTTTCATCTAATTCTAATTTATTATGTGGGAAAAATGGGATTGATACCAGAATGGCCTTTCTGGTATTTGAATATTTTGAACATGGAGTTTTTGCAGTTTCTTCATATAAACAAACACTTAGAAGGAAAGGCATGGTTGCCTACATTATCCCTATCAGATGGGAAATAACAAAAGACATGCATTGTTATGGAGTAACAATTCACATAAAAAGAAATGGAAAGTAGACAAAAGTCAAATGCAATCCCCAAAATAATTTTCTTGATAATTCTGTAAAAAGTGTGAATAATGTTTCATATATGCTTAAACTCTTGTTAGGTAAATAAGTCTTTCTGCAAGACTTGCATTAACCATTGAAGTGTGGAACTAGCATTTTCAGTTTATTTCAGCAGAAAATTAAGAATATTACTTTTGTTTATAGCAAAACATACTATAATAAAACTAAATTTATTGTATTTTTATTTAATAATAATTCAGTTGTTTTCTAAACATTTANTCAGATAATCTTGTTGCTATTTTAATTTTAACAATAGAGTTATGTCATAATTTTTTAATATTATTTTTTATTTTCCTATTTATTGTTGTGTTATCCAATACTTGCTATAATTTTTTAATTGGTGTACTATCATATGCCTTTTCTAAGTCAATAAATAATAAATGTGGAGTTTGATTTCTAGCAACTTGTTTCTTGATTATTTGTATAACACAGAAAATATATTCAAGTGTGGATCTTTCACTTCTAAAACTTGCTTGTTCCTCATTTTGCATATCTTTGTATTCTTCTTTTAAGTAATATTTTAATAATTTTCCATATATCCTGCTGAATGTACATGTAACAGTAATACCTCTGTAATTATTACACTTATCGTTTTTGCCTTTTTTATATATTGGCAACAGATATCCAACTTTCCAGTCTTGTTGGATATCTTCATTTATACATCATTCCATTAAGTTTTTGCAAATTCTAAATAACTTATCAGATCCATACATAATTAGCTTTGCTGGTATTTCACCAATGCCACTAGCTTTATTATTTTTTAAAGATTTAATTATACTTTCAAAAAGTTTCATATCTATCTGAATATAGTCATCTTTCGTATCTCGTATGCCCTCATTCTCTGTATTATAAATCATATATTCATTTCTGTTTTCTGTTAAAAGGTTATTAGAAATAGTCCTTCCATTTATTTAATGATATGTACTGAATAGTATTAGTTCTCTTATTATCATTTCTTAAATTTTTCAAAATTCTCCATGCTTCAGTATTTCGTCTTCCACTTACATAAGTTCGTATGGTATTACAAACTTTCTCCCAATTGTTATTCTTTTCTTGTGATACTTTTCTCCTAATAACCACCTGAAGTTTCTTTCTTATACTCTATTTTATCTTCTATATTTTTTGTATTTAGCCATTTTAAATATAAGTTTTTCTTATTTTTTGCCAATTTTGCTATTTCTTCATTCAAATACATTTTTGTCTTACATGTTCCTGATTTAACTTCTCCTAATGCTTCTTTAGCTTCTTGATGTGTACTCTGCACTATATGATTGTATTGTTCTTGTACTGTATCAAAGTAGGTTTTCTCTAATTTATCATCTAGTCATATCTGGTACAATAGTTGAGTACTTTCATTTTGTAATGAGAGTAGATTATATCTTGGAATTTGTAATTCTCTCCCGTCTGACTCATTATTGATACATTATTGTCAACTTTAAAGTATGCAAAATTTATTTTACTATTAATCACATAATGATCATTTCCATAATCAATCCCTCTAAAAATTCTGATATAGTGCAGTATTCTGTTTCACAATGATATAGTCCAATATTGATTTTGAATTCAATGTGTCTTGATGTTGAGTATATTTATGTATATCTTTATGTTGGAAATACCCATTTGTTATTTTTAATGAATTCTGCATCACAGTTCAATTAATCTTTCACCATTATCAGTTATTGTATCCTCTCCGAAAGGTCCAACTATTTGGTTTTTATGCTTTTTACCAATTTGCCCATTAAAATCCCCTGCCATTATAATTTCTCTATTGTTGCCAATATTATTTATTTTAGTATTTAATTTCTCAAAAAATTCATCTTTATCTAATTTATTTTCACTGTCAAGCATATATTCCTGTGAGATCTGGAATTTTATTAATCTAAAAAATTTAATTATTTTACTTATGTTATATAACAGATTGAAAAAATGATCTTAGCTGAGAACATTTGAAACCCTCCTTTCATAACTGTCAACATTCTATTGTTCCCATACAGCCTGCAGCTCGACTTGCACAAAAGTTTATAGTTAGCATCCAAATTTCGTCATTTGTTTTGGGTTCCGGGAACCCCTATAACCTTTATCTCCTATAACAACCGATCACGTGACCAATTTTCCCAGCAAAAAGCTATAAAAGATGCTTCCTTCCTCTCAGGGGAGTCTCTTAAATTAAATTAACGAAAGCCGGACCGACGACATTGGATACCGTCGAGTTGAATCTCCGAACCTGCTGCAAATTCCAAACCGCCAACATTGAAAAAAGTCCGTTGCCACAGTTGGATTACCCTAAAAACACCACTTATTGGATATCTATGTACTCTTAATGGACTTAAATTGTCATGGAAACCTACAAAGGCATGCAAACCCATGTAAACTCTCTCTCGAGCCCTTAAACGTTTAGCGTCGGGATCAGTGTTTTGTAATTTTTGTCGAGCTTGTCTATTTAGAATAAACTTGTTTTATTTGTTAAATAGTATCCTCCTTTACTCATATACTGCCTATGCCTTATCGTCGACCCCGATTACTTTCCCTCCACTCGACCGACATAGAGCAGAAGTCCCGATCCTCGGGACCAGAAATCGTAACATAACCGTCTTGACAAGTGGCTGGAAAGGGAGGTGCGACTGTCTCCGACCTCCCTGGCGGATCACATTCTCAAAATTGTAACATTTCTACCAAATAGAATTAAATTAATTTTAATTGTATTTTCATTTATTGCTTCCCAAGTAACATTTTTCTTATATTTCGTCAATATCAGAACAGAAACTCCTCTTTTTGATTTAATAACTTTTGTACTCCACTGTAAAAATGTAAATATTTATCCTCTATAACCACTCCCTGTCCCTTCTTTTTGGTTTCTGTTAATACAATAATATCCTGTTGTATTCTGTTTAATTCAGAGATAGTTAGTCCCTTTTTATTATTAATACTTTGCACATTCCATGTTCCTATAATCAATGTTCTTTTTCGTAGTCTTTGTTGTCGTCCTCAGTATCCAGCCGGCTTATTTCTGTTGGGCTTTTTAGCATCTAAGATTTTTCCGAGAATGGGGGAGCTGTCTCCATGTCTCAACCTCCAACCTATGGATTGGGATTTTTAATCAAGGTTTACTCCTCTAGGAGAGTGGCTGTCACCACCTGTGAGTCCCTCCTAAAGTATTAATCTCACAAAACATTTAAAGTATTTTCAAATCATTGGAACAAACGGACTTATCATTCAAAACTTTTATTATTTATCATTTTCAACGTTTATTATTATTAATCATACAAATATAATTAATTAAATAGGCCTTACAGTATAATTTGCTGCACAACACTAAACTGATAAATTAACATAAAAAGTTAATTAAAGGAATGATTTAATTTAAGTACATATCATCACTGGTTATAAACTTGATCATCACAATTATAAACTTGATATAATACATTGATTAATGGAAGTAAATTTGAGATTGAATGTGACAGCTGTTACATCATGCCAAGATGACCTATTTTTGTGCAGGGTACTCATTAGTTGGCTTTTTGACATTCAAATATGCAAAATTTTTTTAATCATGACAGTTGTCTTGCAGTTTTTTCTGAAATTAAGAAATGCATGAATTTTTGAAAGAGGTAAAAATTTTTTAGTTTATTATAATGATGCAATGAATATTTGGTTACTATTCGGTATTTGGCCTATGTTTCCCTATTTGGCCGAATACCGAATACCCGAAAAAGGAGTAAGAAATAACAAAAACACAGTAAATTAATAATTTTGGTAACTTGTATTAATGCTGAACATACATTTCAAGTTTGAGAAAGCACAATTTTTTGCTTATTTATGTAAAAGATCAAAGGAAAAGTAATATAACTAAGTTATTTTTTTAAGAGATTAAAAAAAGGTAACAAATTAAATGAAAACTACATACTTATTATGTAGTTTAGTTATCTATATACTCGTATATAAAAGAACAAGTTCTGATAGGATAATTAGCGCAGAGCCAAAATTGGTGCTAGAAACTTAAAAATTTGAGGGTATATTTTTTGTAAAGTATTTTTTGAAATTCATCCTTAAAGGGGTGAAATGGGTAAAAAATTTGTATGAAAATTTTTACTGCGTGGGCACATTAGATCGAAACTTAGGTCATAAAATGTGAAAATAAAAGAATTAATGATCTGTAAAGCGTTTTTATGAAATCATCCCTTATTATAAACAATTAAATGAAATTAAATTTTTTGTTTCATTGTACAAAATTATTTATCATAACTGAAGTTCCAGACAGCTTGGTAGCCTGAACGGCCCCGGGCTTTTCTCCGTGCACACTAAGTGACTTTCATTACAAGCATTTAGCTTTCCGAAATCTATGAGAACAATTATTTGGCATTGACAACCATGAATTTCACGCCAATAAGCTGCCTCGACTTGTTTATGTTATCAACTCAATTTTATATTTATTTTCACATTTTTACTTCTCTGTGGTCCTTCTCTGTTCTTTTTCCGTTATTTACACATGTAAGTCATTTTATTGTTATCCACATTTTATATCATTACTTACTGCCATGACGCTCGTGTCTGTCCGCTACAACTTTGAAGAGTTAACGTGATTGGCAAAGCATAGTGACAGTGGGCCAATAGAGAGCAGGATGCGTGATCCTTGCCATAATGCAGTTTGAGTGCCAATTTTTGTATGTGCATTAATCAAACCGAATAGTTTGGCCAAATAGTCTGCTATTCAACCATGCTCCTGGCTGAATATACTATTCGTTGCATCACTAATTTATTACTGTTTATATACAAAAAAGTATGAAAAGTAAAGGATAATCATTTATAAAATAATGATAAAATGTCTATACAGCTTCTTAATCGAGACAGTTCAGAAAAAGTTTTTAAATGCAGTAATAAATTGAGTAATTTGTTTATTTTCCACATTGGGAACAAGTGAATGTTTTTGTTTTAATTCAGGCTAACATTATATTCCACTCATTAATTAAATAGCAACAAAAAGCATTTTGAAATAAAATTGGATTTTCTTTTCATTCTTTTTAAAGTTGTTTTAGTTTAGATTTTTTGTAAAAATCAAAACTGTGGTTTAGTAACTGACACCAACCTGTCCCTATTGCATGCACGTAACCATGTAAGTAGACAGAAATGTAATGGGTGACTGAACTGATCAGAAACAAAGTAAATGTCACTCCTGTCAACATCTACCGTCAAAAATCCACTTTGGGGTTGATAACTTACTGAAATGAGTACTGTACTTGCTGTTATGGCCAGCAATGCCTCGCTGTGATATACATCTCTCACTCTTGACATCTGTTTAGGCTTAATTTACTTTTTCTTGTTTATAATATGGCATTTAGATATTGAAAGTTCCAGTTGCACTTTCAAAATATGGGATCGCCCTGCATTTTGGCAAATTTTACCATTTAATACCTGTAGCTTTAGCAAAGACTACTCCATTGTAATGTTTTTGTGTCTATTGCTTTATTATTATTATTTTACTATAAATTTCCCTGAGACTGTTTCAATTTTTCCAAACCTCATTTAATCATAATCTGTATCCCTGCAAACTCCTTGTGCATTCATAATGAAAATTAATTACATTAATGAATTAAAACTTTTTAAAACTTGATTTCAATGAACTAGGTAATTAATTCTTTTTTTCAGTGCAAACATTTATGATTAATTACTTGTTAATGTTATTAATCTTTATCCTATATTCATGAATAAATTTTTGTTTTCTGCCTTAAAAATGGGTTATGTTTAAAATAATGTTTTAAAAAAATAAATCATCATCCACAGTACATTTAAGTGCAGATATTTATAATAATAAATAAATTATTTATTAATTAAACATTAAAATGCAAAAAATTATTGATATCTCTCTAGTTAATATACTTTAAATACAACTTTTAGTTGAAGATTGTCATCCTACTGTTAAAGTAACTCTGCTAAAATCAAATTGTTTAACATACGTAGTGGGTTGTTGACGAGTTCTGTAAAATCCAATAAGGACAGTGTTTTAACTTCATAATTATTAGGAGGTCAGTCCGTTTACCACTGGTATCAGCCTCAAATTACAGTGCTTAGCATTATCATGAAAGGAATAAGATCTAAGCATATAAATGTAATGATTTATACTATATTTGTTTGTATGATTGTGATGTTAGACCAATATTACAATCATACTTTTATAACTGAGTTTAGTTCATTTAATTGTTTGTAAATATTTTATTAGAGCTTGTCCAGAATGTCGTGTCCTCTCCGATTTCGTCACTCCGAGTAGATATTGGGTTGAAACAAAGGAAGAAAAAGAAAAGTTAATTGAAGATTACAAAAAAGCACTGAGGTTTGTCATAATTACGTAATTAAATGATATTATTATTGTATGGATGTAATCAAAAATACTTTTTATTTAGCTCCAAGCCATGTAAATACTTTAAACAAGGCCGTGGGGAGTGTCCTTTTGCTGGTGCGTGTTTCTATCTTCACGCATATCCCGACGGAACAAAAGCACAACTTCCACCTCCCAGGCCCAGACGAAGGAGAAATCAGGATGGAGATCTGGAAACAATGGAGGTATGTATTAAAGAAAAATAGAGCAACTCTCATCTCTTTTGCATTGAGTGCTGTTCGTTATGTAACGCCGAGATTAATTATTTGTTTCAGCGAATATTTCTCTGGGATTTCTTTGAAGTTCGCGACGATCAATTACTTCTTCAGGTCGACATTGAAGAGATGCTGGACTTGTTCTCGGACACGGAAGACGAGTCGGATTGGAGTGATTTGGACGTTCTTATAGATTAAATGTTCTTCTTGAAATATGGTTGGTAAAAATCAAGATGCGAGAACTAGCCATATCATCATATTGTAGGCCACACAGAGCTTGGATATTATGGATTTAAAAAAAGTAAAAAAAAAAAAAAATCAAACAGGCAGCAAATTTGCAAAGAATTGTGGCAAAAAAAATTCATCCTGGAGTACAGTGATATATAATGTTTATGTATATATGTGAACATTATATATATGTATATATATATATCTATATTTATACATATACAGTAAATACTGGATATATATATATATAGGTGAATGTACTAAAGTATTGAAGACACCAGGAACAAGAGTAAAGAATGGTTAGCCTTACATTCCTGACTGTATTTTGCACTCGTAGATTATCTGATCTGTTAATTTTCTAAAAAAAAAAAAGAGCATGTAAACCAGTAACTGTTGCCAGATTTGGTGAATGCAGAATCAAAAATTGGTTAACGAAAAAAAGAAAAAAAAAAAATTGGTATTTTTGCTTTTCTTGTTAAATTACGTCTACTTGCTGTTGACTGGCCAAGAATCGAAATGAGACGGTTGCACTTTTAATCGGTATGGATTTCAGTATTAACATTTATGTTGCTTCGGATTTCGAACGAGGATCGATTTACATGGCTTAATTTACACACATTTTTAATCTAGTCAGTCGCATACGGCTTTAAAATCTGTATTCACGAGTTTCAGATTTGATTAAAACAAAAAGAAGGACTTGTATTAAATTTTGCAAAGTTTTATCTAAGCATTTTTAATAAAGTTACTGTATTATAAAAAAAAAATATATATATACATTTCACATAATATGTCGAGTTTCCGTAAGGTGCATATATATATTATATATGTATATATATATTTCTCATATCATTTTTTCACATAATTCACCATATGTCATGTGATACATAGCCATAACTTTTACAAATGTCGTGTTGTTGAATTTGTCATTTTCTTCATTTACTTTCTTTGCTTTGTGTTCGCGTTTATTTCCTTGTTAAATGTTTGTCTGCAAGACGGCAAACTTTGTTATGAATAACTACCTCTCGTCTTTAGTTATGCAATTCCGTTTTCCTTCCCTCCTTTGAAAAAAATTTGCTTACCTACTAAAATTTTGTTTCCTATGACGAGATTAAACTAAACTAGTTCACGGCGATCGAAACGATAGACGTTTTCGAAAGGGTTTTTTGCCGGCCATTTCGCATCCGCATTGCGGGGAGACTGCCGACGCGACCCGCTCCGATGGCAGCAAAAATTATTTTACAGTAAAATGAGAACAAAAACTTTGTGCCTGGTGTTTATATGCAAACTGTGTTTATTATGTATAGTTCCTTTTACCATATATGCCTGAAACATATTTTGGTTCGGTGTAATATTAATCCGAATGAGAAAAAAATAAATTGACGTACAGAAAAAAATAACGTAGATTTAGTTTATTCGATTAGGTTTTCTTCTTCCAGAATAATGTGTTGTTATCCTGTCATAGAATGAATTGAAATTTGTATATATTTAAAGGACTTTCAAATTATTAAGATAGATTTAAAAACAACTTAATAACGTGAATTTCAAATTGACTGCTCTGGGATGTTCAAAAGTGGGTGTAGCAATAGGCATGTCTTTGATGTGTTACTTGTAGTCAATAAAAATGTTTGAATCAATGCCAAATTCATGCTGTAGTATATATAAAATTTACGACCTTTGTGTAACCGTTGTTCTGGAGATGATTGACTGTTGCGCCTTCACGTTTGCCGCCGGAAATACGGATAGTGTTTTAAGTCGACGATTGTTACACGATCAATCCATTCGCTGCCAATACCGGGCTCAAATTACAATGTGGCTGTTTGTACATTATCCATTTGTAACCCCTTAGTTTGTAAAGACTGTTTTGAGCAATCCAAAACAAAAAGCAATAAAATGATTTGCTCCACTGGAATCTTCGTTTTTATGCAATATCATTCCACACATACGCTTACGGACTTTACGTGTTCGGGATTTTGGGAGCGACCAGTCGATGGATGAGCGAGAATGAAATGGCGTCACGCGAGAGTTAAAACTTTTTATATATATAGTACATCCTCACTAGTTAAGAGGTAATTACTATACTGCTTCCAGTTTTCTTTTAGTTAGAATGAGATGTCAACAAATAAGACTGGCAGTTTCCTTTCAAATTTTGTGGGAATTTTGGACGTTAACACATTTGAAAGTGTTTGGATTGTGTTATGACTTGTATCGTGTGTAAATGTATCGAACTGTTTAAATCCTAGTATTGTTAACGAAGAATAGAAGTAACTCCTGTTAAAAATGTGCCTCTTGACAAATTCTAGGTTGCCGAGCGCATTTTTACGGAAAGTTATTAATAAAGTAACCTACCAAAGCATTTTATTTTACAATTGGTTTTAATTTACTTACTCAAACACAATGTTATGTAAATTTATACAAAAACTTATGTTAAAAATGATTTATAATAAAATTTTGATTAAAATATTTCATGTATAGTGAATATCTTAATAGAAATTATTTATCAAGGAATCATTATACAGTGTTCCTCTGGAATGTCCCTAGTTTTATGGATTAATTTTGATAAGAGTAATGCGAGTATACTCCTGTAGACAATAGTAATAGAAAGTGCGTTTGAAAAAGTTATTTACTGTTGAATCAGTACATTTCCACATACGAACTTGAAGCGGCATGACATTGAGTCTGTACTTGATTTTGGCCCACGTCCTAACCAGTGTTAATGCTGTTAATGGCATCCGCGATTTTTGTATGCCAGGCTGCAGTGGCAATCCATTTGAGTTTTGATTGACATTCTTGGACACATTCACTTATCCAAACATGTGGATTTTTCAGAACCATTTAAAACTAGGGACATTTTGAGAAACTCTATGATGCGATTCTCTTAAGTAAATGAAATAGCACCGGACAAATTGTCCTCATGTATGAGAAAATATTTTAAACTTTGTTGGTCAATAAGAGCAGGTTATCCAAATAACTTTCAAGGATAGAGAGACAAGTGCTTATGTAAAATATCCACTTAAAAATGTCAATAATAATTTTATTTAAACCACAAAAATCTTACATTATAGACAAATTTTCATACATCTAATAATTCGTAACAATAATCATTTATCTATTAATAATATCACAACATATAAAAGTACTATATACAATGCATCTTTGTTGAGGGTAACATCATATAGGATCTTACTGGAAGACATTTTGCATAGTTTGAATAGATAAATACAATTATCTCTTTACGATTGTTTATAAATATATTTCGAATTTGCACGAGAGTCAACATTCTTCTATATTTTAACAATTATAAATATCATTTTTAGACTACTACTATTGCTTGTTCTTTTAAAATGATAACGTTGACATTGAGCATCTAAAAGTACTTTTTCTCCGTTTCCGTCTTTTAAGTTTACGTGCAAGACGAGGATGACGGCCGCAGTCACCACCTCTCCACCCGATCATTTAAATTCGGATTTTTGACCCTTCCGGGTCGGGGGCGTGGGCTCCCCCGTCTTCTCGGAACCCTCCGTGTTAAAGAAATGATAACTCGTTAATATTTTATAAATTTTGTGACGGATTAACAAATTTAACAAAGAGACGGGAGCATCTGAGATTTGAAAAATTTGTCCGTCGGCCCACGGGAGCGAAATTTCACTCGCCACGGTAAATATAACAAACGAGACTGCCTGGTCCCTGTTAAGTACATTCTGTCATCTGATAGATTTTGTCAAAAGCTATCTGACGCTTTATTCCGTATCAGTATTGTGTGCTAAGTTTGTATCGAAACCCACTCTGACCTATTTAACTATTACAGAAATTACGATACTGAGAATTTATAGGGACTGAAATTTCTGAAAGTTTATAAATTGGCTGCATGTTGTCACAGTTATACATTAGCTTTGAGCAATTCATGAAGATGAAATAAAATGGATGTATTGTTGAAGTTACATTGCAGGAAATACGAGGGTTTATCATTAATTTATAGAATATTGCTAGAACTTGCTTAATTTAGCTTATGAAGATTTGTCTTTTTCATAATATTCTTAGAATAATGCATGCTTTTTCCGTCACTGCTTGGATGTCAAATGCCTTCGTGCATCCATTTTTTGAAAGATTCCATTTTGTAATCGTCACGGTCCTTTAAGCACAGTAAGCATTTCCTTTGAAAATTTTTTTGAATGCAAAGTCCAGCAGTACCAACTCTATTAAACGGGATGCTTGGAATNTAATGTAGAATAATAGCTGGATTCTTGTTATATCTTTTTGTGGGACATTAATTTAGCTCATTTGTACTCTTTATAATTATATCTATAAAATTAGTTATTGTTTGATTGTTAATTTGACATGTTCAAATTATTTATTGGACTCCTATCACTTACCCACCATATGTCAAATGCCTTCGTGCATCCATTTTTTGAAAGATTCCATTTTGTAATCGTCATGGTCCTTTAAGCACAGTAAGCATTTCCTTTGAAAATTTTTTTGAATGCAAAATCCAGCAGTACCAACTCTATTAAACGGGATGCTTGGAATCAACTTATCTGATTACTTAACAAGCATAGTATAGTGTGTGTACACTTTATGATAAAAAAAATAGGTTCCACAAGTATTTGACATACAGTAGAACCCCTCTAATCCGTCACCTTTGGGACTGGGGGTATGGTCGGAACACAGAAAAGGTCGGATTATCAGAAAAAAGTAAAATAAACAATCTTCCCTTTGCCCAGTCTTTGTAGCACTGCTAATTTTTCATTTAATGAAAGAGTAACGTGTTTACGTTTCACTCCTGGCATGTTGAAAACACACACAATGTAAAACNACAGTAAGCATTTCCTTTGAAAATTTTTTTGAATGCAAAATCCAGCAGTACCAACTCTATTAAACGGGATGCTTGGAATCAACTTATCTGATTACTTAACAAGCATAGTGTAGTGTGTGTACACTTTATGATAAAAAATAGGTTCCACAAGTATTTGACATACAGTAGAACCCCTCTAATCCGTCACCTTTGGGACTGGGGGTATGATTGGAACGCAAAAAAGGTCGGATCATCAGAAAAAGGTAAAATAAACAATCTTCCCTTTGTCCAGTCTTTGTAGCACTGCTAATTTTTCATTTAATGAAAGAGTAACGTGTTTACGTTTCACTCCTGGCATGTTGAAAACACACACAATGTAAAACATATACTATAACGAACACAGAAGAACACCACGGACGGTGAGTCACTGACGAGTCGGGACAAGTTTCTCGACTCCGACCACAGTTGGATTAACCGGAGTGATGGACTAGCTGAGGGCGGACTAGAGGGAGTGACAACAAACAAACATATTTTGTAGGGGAAATGCTTTGAAGAGGATAAATCTTTAGAAGTTAAAGATCAAAATTAGATAAGGACTGAGCATTTAATTTGTAGAATATTACTAGAGCTTGCATATTAAAATTACTTGAGTTTAATTCATAATTCAATTATTCTTAAAAAGCAATTAAATTATAAGCAAACAACATGCAGGTGTTCTAAACTAGTTGTAGCTTCTATTAAAATGTCTGGGTTAACTGACTTTTGGGCCTCCCTGTATATAATTTCATTTTTAAACTCCCGACTTAAACTTTATCCAAACAAACAGATGTAATGAGTACTGTAGAGTGTCTACAGCTTTGTTTGCAAATTGTTCCAACTGGGGATTCTGTAGTCATACAGACTTAGCACACAAATACCTTAACAATCTTAAATTATTGCTAAATGAATAATATATATATATGTGTACACACTTTATATAAAATCTAAAGAACATTCTAAATACTCTTTGGTTTTTGTTAAGTTGTGGACATAATTCCGACAATAAATTCTCTTCCACTTCATTAATTACACGTTAGACTTTATAAGTACAACAGTTCAAAATACTCCATCGATACAAATACTCATTTATGATATTAATATATTGCAAAAAATATCTTGGGAATTTTTTTTTATAAATTCCATCTGTATAACAATGTATAAGTACATAGTACATTTATATATGTGTATATATACTACAGTATATATCTAGGTTGGTTATGATATTAATCGATACGGATTGTGTTAGAGAAACCCAAGAGAAGAGCGAGAACAATTTCCGCTCAGCTATAAAATCCGAATCGTGCACTGTTTGACACGGATGTCAAAATTGGAACCCACCTACCGATTGGCGTGCGGATACGTGGGACACGTGTTTTTGTCAAAGTAGAGTTAAATGTTCTGTTAATAAAATTTTAACTCAAGTGTTTTTAACCAATGACTACTTTTTAAACAAAAGAAACTGTACAAAATATAAAATAGCAAAACAAAGTTATACTTCTGGTTAGTTGATTCGCTGATTAAGCCAATGTATGATGTCGTTTTTCACTTGTTCTCTGACACCTTCCGGCTCTTCCAGCAGACAGTGATACGCCTTCGGGTAGATCTAGAAAATTTTGGAAGTTATTTTATTATATTGTACTGTTTTGTCTAAATTTCAAATTTATAATAATGGAAGTAGTTTGATCCAATGAGTTTATCAAAACAAAAACTCGGAGAGCTTGTTCTGCTGTTAAATGCTATTCCACTCGTTCCAAATAAACAATATGTACTGTACATTTGATTAGAACCCATATACTCATAGGTGTTATGTAGTTACTGTCTCTCTATAAACTCTCATGTCTTTTATCCAACAATTAAACTATATACACAAATTATTGTTAGTTTATATAGCTGTTATGATTCTATGTAACTTCCAATTATGACATAGAAACATAGTGACTAGATGTTCTCATCATTAACAGTGTGAAAATCTAATTTATTCTACAAAACTTATACTAAACCTAGATAATATTTTGTCACAAAAGTGTACATTTTTCTAACTTTTAAGAGAAAACAAGGAAATTCAATTTCCTTTCTCAATGGTTTACTTCCTTCAAAAGTAGTTATTCATCTGATAACTACATGTTTAGTAAAACAGATCATTGTCAGATGACTAAATATCCAAATCTCCATTGGAGGAGAGTTGGGATATAAAAGAGGGATATGCACCAAACCCCATGCACGTCGTCCAGTATCCTCTTCTATTTGAATTGTGTGCCATACTGCCTGGGATTGGAACTTCCACCCACCGGACAGAATTGTTATAAGACAAGTTAATACTGAGGTAATATGATAGATATTGCAAACTCTCTCTCAATCTTTCATTTTAGGGATATACTGTATTTAGTTAATGTAGAATAATAGCTGGATTCTTGTTATATCTTTTTGTGGGACATTAATTTAGCTCATTTGTACTCTTTATAATTATATCTATAAAATTAGTTATTGTTTGATTGTTAATTTGACATGTTCAAATTATTTATTGGACTCCTATCACTTACCCACCATCCTTCCCACTCATAGATTTTAAAGCCCTCCTTATAAGCATTTTCCCTCATTTTTAATGCGTGATGGGGTGCAAGATAAATCCCTATCTGACGTTGATCGGGATTTCAGGATCCATGATATTAATCTAATTTACAAAGCCATCAAAGTTGACTCGTGCCGAATAAGTGATCAGAAAGGATTGACCTACTCACAACAGCGCATAGTTGCTATTTACTATGTAACCTTCAATTGTTTTTTAGAAACCTATAGTTATGAAATAGATTGGTGGTGCTCAAACTGTCCAATTATCAGGCCAAATTACACCTAAGTTGTAAGTAGGTGGGCCACCAATATTTGTATATTCCATATATATAAACAGCCTTTTGTAACTACTTTTTGTAAGCGATGTGCCGAATATGTTTGGGAGTTGGATTAACATGTGTCTTGGACCAGATTTAGCTGGGAGGTTTGCAGTTTGGATGCCACCGATCTAGACTGGTCATTCTATGTTGAGAATTGGAGATGTATAGCAAATGTATAAAACAGTGGTGCCAAATCTGGTCTGCTAACATTTTGACACATTACTCAAAAATGATAACAAAAGTAAGTCTTTTTTGTATGTATGGTACATGCAGAATATTTGTGGCTTATCCACCTAAAATTTAAACAATACAGCCTGGTTTTGAACCAAATTGACCCCAAAATCTTCACCGGTAGGTAGAATTATTTACAGTAGACTCAGACTCGATTATCCAAGATGAATGTGAAAACATTCATCCTGGTTAAAAGGATAACACAAATCCCATACCCAGTATATAGAACAGATAAATTTTCAAAGTAATATGGAGGGAGTGACATAAACAACCACCTCAAATAGTTACACTTTGCTTGTGTTTGCTGTTTATTAAGTATGTGACCCTCATCCTGTGATCACTGTATGAATCATTAAGTCATCCAGTGATGTTTTTGCACCTCAATGAAAAATCTAGTATATATGCTAAATAAAGTGTGACAACTCTAAAATCTACATTTTTCATTACATTCNAGTAGACTCAGACTCGATTATCCAAGATGAATGTAAAAACATTCATCCTGGTTAAAAGGATAACACAAATCCCATACCCAGTATATAGAACAGATAAATTTTCAAAGTAATATGGAGGAAGTGACATAAACAACTACCTCAAATAGTTACACTTTTCTTGTGTTTGCTGTTTATTAAGTATGTGATCCTCATCCTGTGATCACTGGATGAGTCATTAAGTCATCCAGTGATGTTTTTGCACCTCATAATGAAAAATCTAGTATATATGCTAAACAAAGTGTGACAACTCTAAAATCTACATTTTTCATTACATTCTTTTGAACTGCAGAAAAAATTTAACATAATCTCTAGATATATTTGCAGGGAAACAATCATGTTTGTATTCAATAAACATATAAATATCCACATTGTGATAGGTGACAGATGATTCCGGAAGTACTGAACACGCCCTATAAAACAGGACGAACAACTGTTTTCCTGTGGAGGATATGTTAGGTTGAAGTTTTTAGTTTTATTTTATATAATTTTTATGTACATAAAATATTTAAAGCCAAGAGTTTTAAATTATTGAAAATTTGTATAAAATTGTTTCTCGTAGATAAATACGTAATTTTTTTCCAATTTTTTGCATTTTTTTGGTAGTTAGTATAATAGTTGATGTTAAACTAGTTACAAAGCTATGGTAGTCAAACTAACTCTTCTAGGCCCTTATTATGGCTCCTATATACTTAAACAATTTTCAGTCTGTGTCCATTATTGGTAGTTCAAATTTTTAGTGCTGTGTCCATGAAATGTGGCTTGAATATCTTGTTGAACAGCGACAGCACGAAGGTCTCGCACTTGAGATAGAGGCTCAGAAACTCCTTGAAGACCAGTGGAGCTGACTTCTGCAGTGTATGAGCTTCTCGTGCAGCCGCATGTAGCACTCCTTGATNTGGTAGTTAGTATAATAGTCAATGTTAAACTAGTTACAAAGCTATGGTAGCCAAACTAACTCTTCTAGGCCCTTATTATGGCTCCTATATACTTAAAAATATTACATATGTGTAAGTAGTGTGTATTGAGGTTATAAAAATTGTTTAAGTTTCCTGACTATTATGTAGTGTAATACATGCAGTGTGTCTTGCAACTTAATCTTGAATGGAAAACAAAAAGCTTATGGTACATTTATAAAATTGAAGGAATTAAATGTTTGTTTACAGTTCAATGACAAAGTACCGATAATATTTACTTTAGAACAGTGATAACTATTAATATAATTAGATGTTGTGGCTCTCATATATTTCTGATAAGCAGATTGTGGCTCATATTGTGACAAAGTTAGCCACTCCTGCTCTATTCTCTCAAAAGTGAAAAAGGTTTACTTAAATTATCGAATTTGTTTGGATTCTTTAAATTAATTACTAAATGTACTTGTGCAACAGTAATTGTTCAGATTTCACATTTGTGTCCAAGTTTCTCTTGTGATAAATTTTAATTGATTTCCACAATGAGATAGAAGAGGATAGAAGAGGATTCTCCATCTCTAGTTTAACATTTTTTGAATACGACACTAACTTTTGGCATGTGTACTACACCTTGCTCACTGTGTCCATGAAATGTGGCTTGAATATCTTGTTGAACAGTGACAGCACGAAGGTCTTGCACTTGAGATAGAGGCTCAGAAACTCCTTGAAGACCAGTGGAGCTGACTTCTGCAGTGTATGAGCTTCTCGTGCAGCCGCATGTAGCACTCCTTGATGTTGCTGTACCTGCGGCGTGTCTCGTCCGAAAGCTCGAAGCGCGATACTTGGAAGCTGTTATCCTTCACACGTATACCGAGTATTGGCTTCCAGAGTTACAACACCTTGGAATATTATAGCATATGATAAGCAATAGTGTGCAGCTAATCACTTTTAGTGACAGAAAAAATGAAAATTCTATTTCTGCTATTCGGGTGCTGCTATGGAGGACCGATTTCAAGTTGAAGTTGGAATCTTGGAAATTATCATGGATGATTTGATTTTGTGGAAGAATTCTGTGCCATTTTTTTTTTTTTTTTTGAATTTGCTTCATGCCTGGTTGTTGTTTGTTAGTTTTATCAATGGCCCTCATTGGACCCAGATAAATCTACAATTGGTATAATAAGAATGATCTTAGTCCTAAAGACAGACAGACAGACAAAATTAAAAAATCAGTATTGCTTTATGAGATTGAATCTATTTTCTCTAAAAATTTAATGATATACTTTATCCCAGGCATTAGGAATTTAAGTAGAGTATAACTAAGGTAAACCTATGGATAAAAACATCAAAAATAACACAAAGTGAAACTTAACCTTAAATGTCTTGTCAAGGGATGGAGCCATTTCATAAAATACTTTGGAACCACCAATATCACAGATTTTGTCATCGTCTCCGTGCATCAGCAAAAAAGGCCATTCGACCGTCGATATGTTATTTTCGATGCTCTGAAAAACAATATAAAGAAAGTTATTGCACATGTGCACGAAGCCACGTAACTCTTAAAATAACACATTACCTGTATGGCATTAAACATAGCAGAACACCAACCGGCATTTGCATAACCGTGCCACATCAACGGATCGTTTTTTCTCACTTGCATAGCATCGTCGTTTCGGGTCAGAATGGTGAAATCCAGCGAAACGATCGGAAGACTCGGCAAAATCCATCCCAAGATTCTAGCCAACTTCACCTGCAAACAGGTATTACAGATAAGTGAGATAATTTGACAGGTGACTTACAAAAATGCTAATATTTAAATATTAAATAAGTTAGGTCAAGTAATTATAAAAATGCCAATTAGTTTATCTGGATTATCAATTATTTAAAAGCTATTTTAATATTCTTTATTAAAAAAAAAAATGAACTACTTTAAATGGACTAGCAGCTTTAGTTTTTGTACAAGTTGCTGGTCCAATAAGCACAATGCCTTTAAAATAGTTAGGTCTCTTCATGGCAGCTTTAATTCCAATTGTTCCACCCTGAAACGATAAACACCAGTTTAGAAACTCTTAGAAAGTGCAGACGGCCCGCCGGCTTTCGTTTCGCTTACCATCGAGTGGCCGACGTAAAATATCGGCAGATTGGGATATTTCTGAAGTAGGATATCCGTGTGCTGGAAGACGTCCTTAACGTAAGTGTCCACCGCGTCTACGGTGACTCTCGGTCCCTCGCTCCGTCCGTGACCGACTGAAAAGTTCAAAGAGAAGAACAATGCGACTACATAACGAGGAACAAATACAGAATTTTATCAATATTTTCACGGGAGATTAAAAAATCCTTTTTAAATAATACTCATTCCAGATTTGTATAATCAGTAAACAAAATGACGATAAGTTACGAGCAGTTTAAACATCTCCTGTTTATATTATATCCGATAAGATACCGTGTTTACAGGTCGTAAAAGATAACATCAGAATATTTAAGAAAACTGCATTTTCTTGATTTGAATGATAATTATACCATTAAATTCATGTATAACCAATTAATATTTTTAAAAAACAATTAAACAAATGATTCCTTACCGTGATCGTGAGCAAATGCAAAACACTGTATGGTATTAAGCACGTGAGCCAACGGTTCGTAGTACTGGCAATGTTCTGCGTACCCATGAGATATAAAAACGAGCGCTCTGAAATAGAAATTGCAGATAAAACACACGCAATTAAGTAAACGGTCAAAGGAAAACGCAGGGCCGAGTAACCCGTAATTAAATTTAAGCCGAGCCGCCCGAGGGATTCGAGGAGTAAAGCCGAGAGCCAAGAGAGATTCTAGGAAAAGAATTTCCCCGAAGCAATTTTAATTACAAAACTAGTTTGTAATTAATGCATTTTAATAAATTCAATTGTAGCAAATTGTATATATGAAATGCATTAGAAATGATTTATTAGCAGTATTTTTAATTGAAGGAAAATGTGCAAATGGTATTGTTTTAAATGGCAATTTAATGTGATTATAAATTTAAAAAAAAGGTTTGTCTGCACGCAATTTACTCAACGGAAGTTGTTCAAACAATAGTTTTCATTCGAGAGCGTACAGAGGAGAAAAAATGCAAGAACGAAAGGCACAAAAAATTATTTAGAGCTTGACAGTCGCTTTAAATTGCAATTAACACGTTCCTAAAGGCAGAACACAATTCAAATTTTGCATTGCATCCAAAAATTAATCCATTTCATAAACAAAACAACAACGTGTGCAACTTACTTGGGTTTTTCGTTAGGCTCCCAATACTTAGTATAGAGCTTTAGACCGCTGCTATTGACGATATACGAATCGTTAGCATCCATTTTAATTAATAAAATCCAACATTTCGACAGGAACAAGCGGAGAAAGTTATAAAGTACACGTTAACCTTAAAACTCTTGTTGCCAAACAACACAGTTTCCTTGACAACTGGCATGTGACGGAGCGAAGCGCCACCTGAGAAATCCGTTATTAAAAAAAAAAAAACGATAGTAATTTCCGATTAATTTTTCTTTTTTTTTTTAAATTTGAAAATAATAGAAATTACCTGTCACTTTTTAACGTCACGATTAAAGTATTAAATTCGACGGGACGAAGAAATGAATTCCTATAAATTAAAATGTATTACAAAATCGACAATCTGTCACGTTTATAGATATGACTGGTTTGACAGATTCTACGGCTAATAACGTGTCAAGCGCTGGAGGGATATGTCAAATTATCTCGTTTTTAAAGGGGAATTTCTTTAAAAAATCTATTTATTTTTTTGCGTTTAAGAAGCTACATACATAATATAACGAAAGCTTAAAGTTCAAATGTTATTTTCGGTGTTTCACGCGATTAATTGATTATAAGCGCGTGTTGTATATGGCGATGGAAAGGGCAAAAGTCGACCCTTTTCTTTCTTTTTTTTAAATTAAAAATGGCTGTGAAAAAATTTATATAATTTTTTGAGCGCTTTAAACTTTATATTGAGGTAAACAAGCACAAAATGTAGGTGTATGTGTCTACGTATAACATGATTAATTAATATATAAACTAGGTCAAAGTTCGTAAGAAATGTTTTAAATGAAGAAAAAATTTATATTAAAATGCGGCCATTTGTCATTTAAAATAAAAAATAATTGTATATTTTTATTATAATTAATTGCAAGTTTTAAATAAATATTTTCATTTTTAAAAACAATTTATATTTTAAAATATGTAATTATATTTATCATTTAAAACCGAAAATCTTTCTATTTAAATTCATTTTTCTTAAATTAAGATGTAAAATGAATCTAAATTAATAAATAAAATAAAACAAATTATTGACAATTGATTTAAATATTAAAAAA
>NW_019386294.1:24134-44679 GCF_000671375.1 Centruroides sculpturatus | reverse complement strand
TATATATATTTTTTTTTTTCCTAAAAATTTTTTATTGTCTTATATCAGCAAATCTATAAATAAAATATCAGTTGTTTATGTTCTCAATTCCAGGAGCTATTTCCAAATTATTTTGTTCTATATTTAATTGTGACTAATTTAAAATTTGTTCCAAATTTAATTTGCTTTTTTTTTTATTTATTTCTGTTAATGACAGCATTTACACTATCAATAATATTGTTATGTAATGTTATGTCTATGGGAAAATTGTAAAGGAACATGCTAGAATTTAATATGAAACTTTGTGAGTCATATGGAAGAATTCAATGGGAAATTTGTGAGAACTTTGAAAGAATTTAATGGGAAATTAGAGGGATTTGGGGATATTTGTGAGAGCTTTGAAAGAATTTAATAGGGAGTTAAAGGGATTTGGGGAAATTTGTGATAGTTTGAAAGAATTTAATAGGGAGTTAGAAGGATTTGGGGAAATTTGTGAGAACTTCGAAAGAATTTAATGGGGAATTAGAGGGATTTGGGGAAATTTGTGATAGTTTGAAAGAATTTAATAGGGAGTTAGAAGGATTTGGGGAAATTTGTGAGAACTTCGAAAGAATTTAATAGGGAATTAGAGGGATTTGGGGAAATTTCTGAGAACTTCGAAAGAATTTAATGGGGAGTTAGAGGGATTTGGGGAAATTTGTGAGAACTTTGAAAGAATTTATTAGGAAATCAGAATGATGAGGAAAAATTAAAGGGTAAATTAGAGGAATGTGGAATAATTTAATAAGAAATTTGTGAGGAGATATGTAAGAATTTGATGGAAACTTATTGGGAAATTCGTTGGATACGAGAGAATTTAATGAAAAATAACATTCATATGTCTGTTATAAACTCAATTTGTTTGTTATGTATAGGTTGGTCCAGTCAAAATTTTATAATTATTCACATTTTTTTTTAGATGTAATAAGATTAAACTCCCCAAATTAATTAGTTAGAATTTTATTATTGATCTAAATTAATCAACAACGTTGTTATTAATTACTGGATGTTGCAGGTTATGTTGTAACTCGATGTCTACACTCGACTCCTGTACTGCTGTATCATATTACTTAATTAAAATGTGTACGTTCTACCAATCTTAACGAATTTTAAATAAAGGGTAAGAAATGCATTTAATATTCAGAATTTAAATAATTAAATATTTTTTATTTTTATAAAAAATTAATTTCAAAACTTTAAATATTTATCGTGTAAACAGGATGGAGCAAAAGTCAGTTAGCTGTTGTAGAGACTAAATTAAAATTAAATAATTAAATTTTAATTAATTTAATTATATTTTTTTATTACGTGTCAATTAGTTTCGTTACAAAATTGCGTGTTTTACGTTGAAACTAAGTATGGTTAACCCACTTTTGGACCAGTCTGTACAATAAACTAATTGAGTTTATGATAGAGTTCTGCATTTTGGGAATGTTTTAAATGATTTTTATTAGAAAAATTCATTATTTAGACTAATTTAAGTTTGTAAATTTCTTATTTAATAAGGAAAACAGTAAGCAAAATTACAACAGAAGTCATGTTTTCTTTGAAGATGCGGTTCCTTCCCCCAAATTTTTAGAGGAATAGGTATTTTAATTGAAATATTTTTATTAATAACAGTCGACCCCCGCTATAACACTGTTGATTTTTCTGTTTTATATGAATTCCATGTTGTACGAGTCACTTAGATTTTACAAATACGTGTGCCGGGCTGTGAACGGCTTATGTATTTGTAAAATCTAAGTGACTCGTACAACATGGAATTCACATAAAACGGAAAAATCAACAGTGTTATAGGGGGGNAAATGTTCCAAAAAGGAAAGAAATGCAAAGTGCTGTCCTTAGAAGATCACGTTAAAATTATTAGAGAAAGTGAAAATGGTTTATCACAAAGGCAATTAGCTGCAAAGTTTAACTGTGGGAAAATGAAATTTATTTTACCATAGACCTACAGTATTTTCCTTAGGGGTATAAAATATTGTACATTATACAATTAATCAACTGATCTCATCATTTCATAAAATTTATTTTATTTATTTTTTTTGAAGCTTATATACAGTATATGTGAGATAAATAGTTTCTGTATCAATCTACATTATTTCCACGATATTTTTAGAAAAATAATATCCAAGTAATTTTCGCACGCAAAGTATTCAAAAAACAGTAAACGCATTAATGCAAAAATCAGTTTTACAGGAACCTTCCTTTACAAGTCATTACATTCCGCAATGACAATCGCGGAATGTAATTAAATCGTATAATGAGAAAAAAAATAATAAAATCGTTTTATTATTAATTAATAATTTTTCTTATTGTACTTAAGAAAATATTAAATATTAAAAAATACAATATTTTTAAAGTTAAAATAAGATTAAAATAACGAATACCAAAACCAAAGTGATGTAGAGATAGGACACGCTTATATATCGATGGCGTAATACACATAACTGAAGAGCAAATGAAAAAAACCGAAGTCGAATTAATTAAGTCGGAAAAAGAAAGTGTGCATTATAATCGAGAAAATGCGACTATAGTATTAATCTTTAAAATATTGGTATTAAATCTGTCTTATAAAATCACGACGACTCCTGTAAATCGAGTTATAGTATCCGATAAGAATAAAATACAATACCAATATAGCCCTAGCGTTGAAAAAATTCGCTTATTTTTGCTCATCTCCAGTTTTGCTTAGTAGAAATGGTTAAAAAGNCATGTTGTACGAGTCACTTAGATTTTACAAATACGTGTGCCGGGCTGTGAACGGCTCATGTATTTGTAAAATCTAAGTGACTCGTACAACATGGAATTCATATAAAACAGAAAAATCAACAGTGTTATAGGGGTCAACTGTATATATTTTTACATGTTCTTATCTTTAGTAATTTCCAAGAGATAAGACGTACACAGGAATTTTTTTTATCACTTTCGTGTAATGTAAGTTAGGAATTGCATTGTTCTTTTTCTATTATTTTTTCCCCTGTTGGATAAGTTTAAATTGCTATTATTATGTTATTATAGAGAATTAAAAATCTTTGTCTTCTCTACCGATGATGATTATATAGATTCCTTATTTTCGCTTGAGTTGCTTCTTGATGGAATGTCTACTGTGGCAGGTTTGCGTGTGCTTTTGGGCGCTAAGAGGATCTTCTATTCAAGCACACCATGAATTCAACCAGGATCGCTATGAAGCAGCAGAGTGGTGAGGGACTAAGTCCAACATAAAAGTTCCTGGGGAGTTGTCCCCGGATTCGATCCCAGTTTCCCCAGAGAGGTAGTGCTAGACCATTACACTAAAGATCTCAATGAGATCGATCCTTGAAGATCAACAGACTTCGAAAGAGAATCGATACATGCAAAGAAGTGGATATATAAAATACTAATATATTTATGGATTCATTACGGTCCGAGTGGATGAAACAACTGATCACTGGAGATGCGGGTTCGGACCTCACAAATCCGGCTGGCAGCGCGACGTTTTCTTTATGTGTTTAACAAATAAAGAGGGACCAGTTTCTGGAAGCATTCCTTTGACAGATCACTCATATATTGCTTTGCCCATCAATCCTAATATATTCATAAAAGTAATTTTAATATATATTTTACTATTGTAATCCGAAAACGTCTCTACTTTTTCTATTTGTTATTATTCACATATTTTTTGTATAATCTCATAAAAGGATTGGTAAATTAAAAATGATGGAAATCCTACTGTAGTAAATTACTTTTCATATATTCTATTTGATTTTTTTTCTTACCTCTTTAAACCGCTGATATATTTACCCTTTACTACCCTTTAGTCTTTCATTATTAACTATTACAAAGTATTATTAAAGTACAAAGGAATAAAGTATCAATTTTAATCATTAAAATATCATACGTAAATATATATCATTCGCATAAATCAATCGTACTTATTTTAATAATAATAAATATAACAAATTATCTTTTATATTGTCCCGTAGGCCCTAAGAAGGCCATTTTTGTACATACATCTTGGGCCAAGCCCACAATCGGGGCGGCCAGGTGGTAGTGGAAAGCCCGAGAGACCGCCCATGAAAATTTTCTGTAAAATTCGATCTCAGGCCCCCACAAAGACAGCCTTAACCGCTCGTTATGTGGCGGTAAAATGAATTCTTCTAGTTTATTGATTTTTAACTCATTAATTTTTTTTTAATTTAACGAGCTTGTTATTTATAACATGTATCAGATTTCAAATTTCAGTTTCACCACCACTGCTTAGAATTTATCTTAATTATTAAAGTACTGTCTATAAAATAATGTTGATATTATGCTGTATTATTTATGGATCTATCAATATTTCAATGATGGTTTTCTTATTTATCAGAAAAGATCGAGAAATCTATTTATAATTGATGTTCTTCTCATATATTAACACTTTTTGAAGTGTGTAGTTTGTAAAGAATTGGAGATTTGTTTGAATTTGTTGGTTTGCATACCTCAACGCGATCTGCAAAAGGGGGGATGTCTCCTGTGAGGATTTTCTGTAGGAAAATGGACCTTATTTATGTGTTACAAACGCTAAGAAAACACGGTAAACTCTAGTGGACCAGCCTGTTGACGAGGCGTGAACTCACAACAAGTGTTCAGCGATTTTATTCATTCGGCCATTGGTTGGCAGTTGAAGATTTGTATCTGATAAATTCAGTCAGAAGTATTTAAGTATTAATACATCATTCAATCAGTAGAGAAGTTAAGTTTCCAACTACATTTTCCAATCACAACTTATTAATTTTTATATAAATTTTTGGGATTTTAAATTTACTTTCACAAATTTCATAAATATACAAAAACATTTTGAAACAATACGATAAAACAATAAGAGCAGATGATTATTGTCACAATAACAGTCTTTTAACAAAATGGCTAAAGTGGAGGCATACAAGATTAAATCCTTCGAGCCGTTTTTTGAGGAAATGAAAGGTCAACTTCAAAGTCCTAAAGATGCTCTAGTACTCCTTATGCATCATGTCGCCATTTCTAAAGGTATACAATGTATAGGATTGGGAGAAGATTGGCCTCCGGATTATAGGAATATACGATCTAAGACTCTACCTGATAATTGGAATGCAGATCAAAAGCTGTACAAGATAATGTACGCAGATGATAAATATCGTTACTTACTAACAATACAACTGAGAGAAAACAAGTTTATCTTCGTTTATTGGTTTAATGTTCAACCCGAAATTCTCTCCGTCACACTCATCGAGATAAGTGATTACGTTAAAGAACTGACCGGAAATTTCGAGACAACTTTTGAAAATCTTCAGGTAGCCGCAACTTTATTTGAGGACATGATAATCGGTTCTAAACAACCATCAAAAGGGACAACTCCACAACCCGAAGCATCGCAGCCACAGGCGGTAGCAGAACTGCAACCAGAAGCCCAGGCTTTGCAGCCAGAAGCAAAACCTGGTCCTTCACAGCCGAAAGAAGTAACTCCACGACAAAAAGCTACGGCTCCTCGATCAAAAACGACTGTTCCAGCACCTCAAGCACCTCAAGCTCAAGCTCAAGCATCTGCTTCTGGGGTTGCACCTACTCAGGAAACTGGTGCTGTACCTAAAAAAATCTTGAAAAGACCTCCCACGAAGAGCAAGAAAGTTAGTCATTAGCTTATAAAGAAGGAATTGATCTTGGCTACCAAAATAAAATTTAACATCGTTATTTTTCTACTTATTCGCTAAATTCAACGTTAAATTTAATAAAGGTTCTAAACTATTCTGTTTGTTTTTGTTTATGAAATATATATCTTGGAATTACTGTATGACTTCAGATTTAAAATTTAAAATGCTGAATTATATTTGTTAATTTTGCACCCCGAATAGTTTTATTTAACTTGTAGTCACAAAGCTAAAAATTCTTGACAGTTCTCAAAATATGCCCAATCTACAGGTACAAGCCAAACAATCTTTCAATTAATTTAAAGGTTAAGGTCCTAAAAATATTTATTACACATTTTTTTGGGGACTTCGTGTCAATTTTCAGTTGATTTCACTGGTTTGATTTCCGTCAAAATATCTTATTGCATTGGATTCAATTGATTGAATAAAGCAATGCAACATTTGGCCGATTTTCAAAGGGGAGATTTTCTAGGGTAATCTGGCTTCTATTTAGATGTTGGACATGAAGAAAATCCAGAAAACTCCACGTGGTCAGCCCATTGTGAACTCACGTGTTCAGTAGTGTTTGTCACTCAACCACTGTGGCTCTTGACAGGAAGTGTAAATTACAAGTAAGTAAAATTATAAAATTGGGAAAAAAGAATTGACTGTCTGTATTAATTACACTTTCAATTTATAAAAATATGCTTGCTGTTGACCATCTTTCAGTTTCAACTGTGATTAAACATAAATGGATTTCAAGTTGTGAATTAAAGCGTCATTCGAAATAATGAACAAGTAATAAAGGCAATTGTAACAATAATAATACTTAGACAAGACAGACGAACAAAATGAAGGTTTTCAAAAAAGAAGAGTTTGAATCGTTTTTTGATAACGTAAAGCAGCAACTGACCAGTAAAGAGGATGCATTAGTTCTTATTATACACTATTTCATCATTTCTAAAGGTGTACACTTCGTAGGGATTGGAGAAGATTGGTCAACAACTTCTAGTAAAATCGAAAATTACAAATTACCCGAAAACTGGAACTCAAATCAAAATCAATACACCTTCAGATACACGAATGACAATGATTATCGTTTCTTGTTACAAGTAATGAAGAGCGAGAATTTCGAATATCTTTACATTTATTGGATAAGTCCTGACGCCCCCATTTCGTGGTCCACTTTCTTAATGGTAGATGATTATATTGAGGAGAACTGGGAAACGTTTTCGTCTACATACAAGGGTGATTTAGATAATCTTGCAACAATTCTAGAACGTACGATAACAATTAACATTCCCGAAACTCCAGAGATATCCGCGAATGTGGCAAAAGTGACAAAAGAAGTTCCATTTAAAGCTGAAGAAATAAAAAATGAAAGACCTTTGTTATTTACCAAAATGATGGACACTCAAGAAATTATAGAAAAACCGCAACTAGAAAGATCCTCTGCTATGAAGCAATCTGAAATCGTTTTATCAAAGACTGAAACAAAAACACCTGTAAAGAACTCTTTTAAATCAGGACTTCAATGCACTCAAGGGTCTTCTAAAACGAAACCAAAAGAATCACAGAATATCAAGTCTGAAGCGGGGGCAAAAGAAACCATTAAAAGAAGGAAAAAAGTTACTAATTAATAGATAGCACGGAATCGATACTTTTTATTGTTAAGCAAAATTTTTTACACAAATTAAATTTTGATATTTTTTTTATGTTAAAATCTAATTATTAATAAAGAAATATTCAATAGATTTTTATGTTATGAGAAATATTTGGATAATACTATGAAATGTCACTTTACTTTTCCTGTTGTTGGCATACATAACAAGGGAAAGTATTGGAATCTTGTCAAATTTGACCTTTCAAGTTTTTTGTGTAATTGGGGCATTTATGCTTATAATTATTTGCTTTTTGTCCAATATTGTAATGAATGTTCTGAACAGATATATTATATAATTTTTTTTTTATAAATAAACTTGCGTATTATTTTTTAAGTTTTACATTCGGTGCTGTAATTTTTTCCTATTTATTTATAGAATTAAATGAATGTAAAAAAATTTGGTTTTCTTTGTTGCACGTTAGTTTTATGTGTGTAGGAGGAGGCACGATTTTGTTCACCCCCTTTAAAGCTTAATAATTCTCTCGTTGTTTTTGTAATAACTGGTAACTCGTTGCTGGATTTTTATACGTAAAGAAATAAAATAAAAAGAAACAAAGTTCGACAGTCTTTCACAATTGGAGGAAAAATAGTATAATTTTCACATAAACAATAAAGAGGAAAAAGTAACATAAAAAATTCCTATTTAAATTATTAATTTATGTCAAAATAGATTGAAAAGGGATGAATTTCACAATGTAATTAACATTAACTTATTTTATTTTTTCTATAAAGATTCGTTTAATAAATTTACTTTTTGAATTTTAACGATAAAATTGATTGCTGTGTAAGAAATAAAAAAGGAATAAAACAAACATTTTTCTTATAAAGATATTTTACACATATTTAATAAATTTAAGAAATTATTTACTAAATAACTGCGCTTTATTTAATAATGATTTTATTTCCAAACATTTCACTAGGTACAAGTTTTTTCGGTGCTCGATAATGGTTAAGGTTATATCCAGCAACGAGTTGCTTAACTTTCCCTGGCAACATTTGGTTGCGCCGTCTGTTATCATATTTTAATAAAACGTTTTATATTTTTAACTATTATAAAATGGCAAAAAACTTAATTTTGAGAGTAGGGATAAAAAAATTGTAAATGCTAATAACGAGTAAAATCGTCATTAAGTCCGACCCTACTGGAGATACACACGGCCCCCCCCTTATCTCACCAACCCTTTGACCTTTAATCAACAAAATTTAACAGTATCAATTCCCATAATAAACAAACCTATCTGCAAAATTTCAGAAATTTTCCGCGAAAAACATAGGGGTTATTAAGCTTGAAAGAGAGTGAACAAATCGTCCCCCACACACATACACGCATACAAACAACACAATAACATCTATACATACAGAAAAATCTTCAATTTTTTTGCATTTCTCGATATTTCGAGATGTCGTAAGCTAAAAAACGTAAAAATCTTGGTGACATTTTTGGCTGATTGCCATACTTTCTCTATGTTATATATAATAGCCAGAAAAGTAATGAGCTTAGAATTGAGTTTTTTCTCTCAACAATTGAAATTTTATAACTCCAACTAAACAGGGACGTATGCCTGGAATGCATATTAAAGAAATCAAAGCTAATAACGTAAAAAAATATTTAAAAAATACCCTGTTCCAGGTGTAATAAAGGTATATAAATAAAATCTCTATTGAATCAAGTTTAGTGAATTAATATATGAAAAACTTAACCAGACAAGAAGTAATACTAGAAATTAAGAAATTATGCTATTATTAGTAATGTNTATATATATATATAAATGGACATGTATGTCCCTATATTTCACTTTTCCGCCAAAACTACACATCGCACATGAATGGTGTTTGTATGTGGTAGTAGCCCCAAGTCTCCATTCGTGCACCAGGGGTTGCGTCTTGATAGCTATAAGGGTGGGGGAGATATTAGGCTGAAAGTGGTTGAAAGTGGCTTTCTATTTCGAATGTTTTGTTCGAATTTGTTCGAATTAAATTTGAACATAAAATTCGAATAGTGGTTCGATTATAGAACGATTGTAAACGTTCCAGAAACGTTGAAAATAGTTCGTTTGACTGGACGTGAACAGGAGACGTTCACGTCCTCCAGTGACCAGGTCTCTAATTAGTCTGGAAACGGGGGACCTAATTCTTGCATTCTGTGAAAACGGGTAAGATTGGCTATAATGTAATTATCTTAATCTTCACTATCGTAACTTTTTAAAAACCCAGCGAAGCGGGTCTTTGCAGCTAGTAATAATAATAATAATAAGCGCAGAATCCAAACGGTTAGGAGCTGAAAGTTGAAATTTGGTATAGTTAGGGTACTAATAAGAACGTATACTAAGAATGGATTTTTTGGAAATTCCTCCCGCAGGAAAAAGGGAGAAGTTTACGGCTTACTCTGAAGAACTCGGCTACTATTGTACTAATTTAGATGCGATTTTTTTGAGGAAAATCGAATATATTTTTAGACCCATCTAACATTTCTCTAATTAGCCTCGAAAGAGGGTGAACCTAATTCTTGCATCCGGCGAAAACGAGTAAGATTGGTTATAATCTAATAATTTAAACTTATGCTATGGTTACCTTTCGCCCGAGCAACTCCAGGCTCATCTGCTAGTTTGCTATAAAATTTAAGGACTTATCACACGACAATATTCAATTGGAAAGCTGACTGAGATTTTTTATTAAACCAATATTTACATTTCGGGCCATATACTCTTCCTCGGTTATAATTCTAGTGTTTTCGTATTCTTAAATATGTATTTAACATTAAATTTTTATTCAAAATTCACAAATTCAAATCTCCTAGTATCGAATGGTTAAGTATATGATAAATTGATCATTTTTATATTAATGAAAATGTTATTTGAATGAATATTTCCTTTCTATTATTACGAGTATTGTTTATTGGTTAGCCTGCCAGAGTCAAGGATATTTCCTACATGCAATGAGTTACAAGCTTAAAATGCACAGTAGATTTCTATCTCGTTTAGTCATTGTTCAGACTACTTACGTGTATCATGAAATTATTTCATTGCTTTTCCTCTATCGTAAATAATAAGGATATTTTAAAATGGTTTTACGATACACCAAAAATTCCTTTAGTATCAGAAAAATTCTATATTTATTGGAATTTCTATCACATTGTTATTCGCTTGAGCACAGTTTATGTATAAAATAACATCAATTCCTAGTTTATGAAATGGAAAAAAATGTTCCTCAGCGTGCAAGTATCATGTTGAATAAAAAAATCATGAGAGGAATTTGAACAGAGTTCTGCATGAATTTATTCTTTACTTATAATTCGTTTACAACAATTTATTTAAATCATATTTTAATGATCTAATACAGTTGCATATTGTGATTATAAACACAGATTTAATACATTTATTATTATTACAAATTAAATTAGGATAAATAAAGATCTTTCTTAAAGAATTTTTTTAATTGTTACGAAATAACTTTGTTACATTGTTCTTGTTTATGTGTTATTGTAATGAACACATTCACTGTTACTTCAAGTGACGTTATTTGCATAAGAACCACCGTCTTAGCCAATATTTAATAGAGATTATTTTTACTCAAATCTCCACAGAGCTGGTTAAAACCACTGAACACAGGTCTTGATTTGTGTCTCTCAACAGTCTGTCTACCTGAAATTTTTCAAATTTTCTTTAGGTATATAACACTTAAATAGGGTGTTTCCCATAAAAGTCTTCCTCGGAGGCATCCTCTTTTGTTGCATTGCCTTTTCTCATAAATCATTAGATTAATGAGGCAAGTTTCTTTAGAGACATTTAACAGATTGGAATAAAGATGTAGAACAAAACTGAACAGTGAAAAGAGGCCTTTAAGAAGGCGAGTTCTTGGTTGTGATAGTGTTAGTTTGGAGGATCCAGAAATAACTTGTAAAAAGACGAACCGAAAGAAGAAAACGTGTAAATTAAATACAGCCGAATCTCTAATAACTTTCAACAACAGTCATCTCTAAAAAGGCCACCTTTATGAATGTCCTCTTCAGGAACGGATTCCTTTAGAATAGAGGACAATACCTAGGTTTTTTAATGTAAAATATTAAAATCATAACATACTTCACAGTGTTAATTATTCCTGTTTTTTATTGTTAACATACAGGTTACAATTACTTTTTATAAATACAGAAGTAAGCGATATCTGAATTTATAATTAATTTCAAATAAAAAATATTCGTGGCGTAAAAGAAGATAAAATTAAAAAGTATATTTAAAAAGTACAAAATAAATTACATATTGTAGATTTAATTAACACAAATAGGGAATCTTCGTTTGGCTTTTGTCTTCACGCAGCTGTCTGCAGAATAATTAATAAAAAAAAAAAAGAATTAGTCCTCAAGAAAATTTAAGTTATGTTTATTATGTCGTAACGATTTACGAACACTACTACGTCAATTTTACATCATACATACAATGAGAAAATGACGTAAGATTGACGTAAAAATTTTCGCAATTATTGAAGATGCTGCCTGTATGAAGAAATACACTTACCTTCCGAGGCGACACATGGGCAGAAACGTCTGTATTTTCCTCCTTTTACTTGACCCATGGAACATCTTTTCTTTCTCAAAGATTTAGCAGCACATTTGGAACCAAAATGTTTCTTCTTTAGACAGCATCCACTGAGGCACTCGATGCTGTTGATGCATTTCTGACCCAATGTTAAGTTGTTTTGATAAAGCTATAACAGAAAGAATTTCTTTATAACTTAGAAGTGTTTAAAATAAATAAATTGCTGTGTCTAGACACTTTCCATATATGGCACACCTTATAAAATGTCACTTGATATGTAATTGATAAACGCCGTCTGCGATAATGTCAAACATATCAAGTGACAAACTCATCAAGCAGAACAGATGTAGATATAGTTTTTTTTATATTAAAAATCAATAATAAATTTTATTTTTTTTAACAATTATTCGAGAATATATTTCTTCAATTGTTAATTAATTACAAGTAATTATTCAATAAAAATTTTCGAATTTCTTTCGGAGCAAAATTTAAAATTCTTATTAATATTCTAATTTTTCTAATTATTTAATTTATTAAATTCTATAAAAATATATTGTGAAAACATTCGATATTTAAGAATAAAATGTATATTTTCGTGAATAATCTGATCCACCCACTAGAGATTATATTCGCGTGCACCTACTGACAGTACATCATTGTTTGGTAATAACCGTAATTATAATCCCTATGAAAGATACTATAGAGAATACTGATAACAACTACTGTTATCTTCAGTATAAATCTACACTATTTTAAAATAGTAATCCTTCTGAAAACCATACGTTTTATAGGAAATTAGACTTACAATGACGGATCCATCGATGTCGATGGCTCTTTGTTCTAAGTATAAATCGTCGTCGTTGGCTCGTAACACAGTTATTCCTATCAAACAGCAGAGGACCAGCGCCCAACTTGTCATGACGATAGTTGTTAACCTTTATCGTGACATGTGATGTGACTACTATCAACTTCTCCTCCGCAGCAGAATGTGTTTTAAACTCAAGGTCCTTCGTAACGGATATCAGTAGTCATGACTTCCGAACTAACACGTGGTAGAAACATCCGTAATTTAAGCGTTTAATGTATCGTTGACGTACGAAAAATTCGCGCGAATCGTTTCGAAACTCGTTTATATATAGAAACATCTTAATATAACTATGATCGAGTTTAACTTAAAGCTGATTTGATTAATAACAAGTTACAAAAGTTAAACCTTTACATTTGTGTGGAATTAGGATAAAAACGAACAATTATCATAGGTTTAAATTTAAAAAAAATGGTATATAAGCACCGAATGAATCATAATATTATATACTGATATTACTTAATTTATTTGTCATAAAATTTGTTACGTAATATGTACGTGTCAAGATATGTTGGCGGTTCCTATGAAAATTAATTTACTTATCTTTTGTATTAAATAGTGGATACGAAGAATAAATATTAGACACTGATAGAATCTTCGAAAAAATACGATTTTGTGTATAAATTTCTTATACAAAATTGACTTAAAAAGACATATTACTTAGAGCTTGAGAGGACGTGAGACGATGCCCGAACCACTAAAATCTATGAAGGCTTTTTCAGGCCAATCAGTGGCCGAGTGGATAAAACCACTGAACAGTGGTAGTGGGTGATGGGTTTGCGCTTGATCAAGAGGTTGGAAACATGGGAATTTCGGGTTCTTCACTTATCTAATAGCTAAATAGGGGCAGTTTCACAAAGAAAGTCCTGCTGGGAGGCAGATCGCCCATGTCTAGCGTTTCGTTACTCAATAAATCCAATCTTACTTTTGTATTAATTGTTAAAAAAAATACGCTATCTGTTACTATAATACAGCATGAAATAGTATATTACAAAGTATAATATAATACCCAAATTTTTTTTGTCTTCATCTAGGATTTAATTGCCCTACCCGATGTACAAAAGTTAAAAGTTAGATCGAAACCACGTTTAAATAATTAAGTACACAAGGTCAGTTCTGAGTAATAAAACTATTGCAACACTATAACTTAATGAAAATAAAGACTTAATTAATATGAAATTGTTAGAGATCAAAGAGAAAGTTTCATATAAGTATATGTTTCTTCTATATTTATGTAATATATATGTTACGGTAAAAGTGATTAATCCTGTAATTATTCATAATCGCCGGTTCGTAGTGGTAAATATAATAAACCACAATTAATTAAATTTACCGGGCATTAAGAGTAATCGCCAGTATAGGATGATGAATTTGACAAATAATGCAGTCTAGCCGAGTGATTCTTGGTTAGAAAGCAACCAAACCAGGCACTAGACCGAGGAATAGATCATGAAGAATAAATCATATCAAGGCATTAAGTGTAGTTTTTATGAAGCCATGTTGGGTTCACCCTTAAGAGTTGGGCAAAGACATCATTCTTTCCTAATGGTGCTATAGCAGATGTTCATCCCTTTACATCCCTCTTTTAGATTAGGAGATTTATAACAAATATTCTGAATACCATAAATTCGATTCGAACTGCACTTCGAAAGAAAAACGTTTTATTTATTAGATATTATTATTTTGTGTACTATTATTTTTTTTATAAATAAACTTGCGTATTATTTTTTAAGTTTTACATTCGGTGCTGTAATTTTTTCCTATTTATTTATAGAATTAAATGAATGTAAAAAAATTTGGTTTTCTTTGTTGCACGTTAGTTTTATGTGTGTAGGAGGAGGCACGATTTTGTTCACCCCCTTTAAAGCTTAATAATTCTCTCGTTGTTTTTGTAATAACTGGTAACTCGTTGCTGGATTTTTATACGTAAAGAAATAAAATAAAAAGAAACAAAGTTCGACAGTCTTTCACAATTGGAGGAAAAATAGTATAATTTTCACATAAACAATAAAGAGGAAAAAGTAACATAAAAAATTCCTATTTAAATTATTAATTTATGTCAAAATAGATTGAAAAGGGATGAATTTCACAATGTAATTAACATTAACTTATTTTATTTTTTCTATAAAGATTCGTTTAATAAATTTACTTTTTGAATTTTAACGATAAAATTGATTGCTGTGTAAGAAATAAAAAAGGAATAAAACAAACATTTTTCTTATAAAGATATTTTACACATATTTAATAAATTTAAGAAATTATTTACTAAATAACTGCGCTTTATTTAATAATGATTTTATTTCCAAACATTTCACTAGGTACAAGTTTTTTCGGTGCTCGATAATGGTTAAGGTTATATCCAGCAACGAGTTGCTTAACTTTCCCTGGCAACATTTGGTTGCGCCGTCTGTTATCATATTTTAATAAAACGTTTTATATTTTTAACTATTATAAAATGGCAAAAAACTTAATTTTGAGAGTAGGGATAAAAAAATTGTAAATGCTAATAACGAGTAAAATCGTCATTAAGTCCGACCCTACTGGAGATACACACGGCCCCCCCCTTTATCTCACCAACCCTTTGACCTTTAATCAACAAAATTTAACAGTATCAATTCCCATAATAAACAAACCTATCTGCAAAATTTCAGAAATTTTCCGCGAAAAACATAGGGGTTATTAAGCTTGAAAGAGAGTGAACAAATCGTCCCCCACACACATACACGCATACAAACAACACAATAACATCTATACATACAGAAAAATCTTCAATTTTTTTGCATTTCTCGATATTTCGAGATGTCGTAAGCTAAAAAACGTAAAAATCTTGGTGACATTTTTGGCTGATTGCCATACTTTCTCTATGTTATATATAATAGCCAGAAAAGTAATGAGCTTAGAATTGAGTTTTTTCTCTCAACAATTGAAATTTTATAACTCCAACTAAACAGGGACGTATGCCTGGAATGCATATTAAAGAAATCAAAGCTAATAACGTAAAAAAATATTTAAAAAATACCCTGTTCCAGGTGTAATAAAGGTATATGAATAAAATCTCTATTGAATCAAGTTTAGTGAATTAATATATGAAAAACTTAACCAGACAAGAAGTAATACTAGAAATTAAGAAATTATGCTATTATTAGTAATGTAGAAATATATATAAATTACTTTATAACATGTATCCCGAATGGATCCTAGTTTTCATCAACAATGGACGAGGGTGGAGAGTGCCCAAAGGGCTGGCCACGTGGACTCTCCTGGATTTATTTCACGTGTATAACACTTAAATAGGGAGCAGTTGCTCACAATGAGTTCTTCCTGGAAGCTCCCTTCTTCACAGAAGATCCACGAGTTGCATTGTCTTCTCCCATCAATTTAACCTTTTAAGTAAGAATACAGGGATCACTTTTTCTCACGTTACTTACAATTAAATAACTATAAAAAGAAGAATAATCTTACAGCGTTTGCGTTATAACATTGTTAATTTGAAAAAATTATAAGATGAAAGAAAGAATCAAGCTAATCTGAGGGGAAGCAATTGTCACTGTTGGCTCCTCACTTTGGGCGCATTTAAACTCTAATAATTTAAATTTACGATTCGAAAGAATTAGCAACCACTTTAAATCAATTTTCAGGATTGAAAATGGATTTATTTGAATTTCAAATATAACAATAAAAAGTCCAATTATCAATGAAAAGAACGGTTGCTTTCGGATGTGGCTCCATCTGTCGATACATATTGGAAGTATTTTAATATGAAGAGTACAAAGTATTAATACAAAGTACAATAGACTTAAAAATTGATACTTTGTATTAACGAAATTCGTATTAATTAACAGGACTCATAACTGAAATGTAGTGGCGTGCCGTGACATTTGACGTTAGGGAAGCTGTGTTTCTATAAGAAGTCGACATCCAGGGGCATCAGTCAATTGGGCGTCAGTGATGGTCTAGGACAATGGTTTCCAATTAATTTTTTCTGAGTACCACTTCATGAAAGGGCTCAAACTCGCGTACCCCTTATAGCAGAAATTCATATTAATCCATACTAATATTATAAATTCGAAGGTAATTCTGTCTACCTATCTGTCCAGGCCCGCCGTAAGCGGGAGTGCAAGGCGTGCACCGCACACGGGCGGCACGTCCAGGGGGCGGCAAATTGAGCGATCGGTCACGTAATAATAGTCATTGTCATAATACCCACCCTACTTATAGCATAAAAAATGTCTTCGCAGGGAGAAAAAAATCCGACCGGAGCGCAATTACTATATTCTTATTTAGCCTATATTATACCATTAACAGCGCCTCTATTGGCATTTATCAGAATTAAGTTGCAATGCGAAACGTCTGTCGGCAGGTTGAACTATCCGGCAGCGCCCGAAAGCCAAGTACTCATAGTCGTGCTCTATGACAGAAGTTGACAGGACTGGCGAAATTAGGGAATCCCTACAGAGCTTCCTTCTTAATTTGTACTTGTACGCAATCGAACAGTTCTATCGTCTATTAAATTGCAATTATTTTGTTAATAATTCTTCTGACATGGGTCGAAGTATAATTAATGATATTTTAACTTGGTTAGGATTTAAATCTGAAGCTTAAAGACGATTCAAGTAGTGAAACAGACATTGACAGTATTGATTTGTTTAATGAAATCAATACTTTAAAGTTGCATTTTCCAAAAAACCAGTCTAATGATCCACAAACCCCATTACAATATCTTTTTACTAATGACTTAATTTCAACAGTTCCAAACACAGCAATAGCACATTACTTACATTGCCGGTTTCAGTTGCATTTGGTAAAAGGTCCTTTTCAAAGTTAAAAATTATAAAAAAACTATTTAGTTAATTAATTAACTTAAGATCAACAATGCACCAGCAAAAACTAAGTAATTTAGTTTATAGCCATAGTTTCAATTGAACATGAAATCTTAGACTGCTTGGATACAAGAAAATTGATAGCAGATTTCGCAAACATGAAGGCAAGAAGAGTTCAATTCAAGGCAATAAATATTTATATGGTTTTACACTTAAGTAAAAAAAAAATAACTTAGTAATAAAAAATAGTTCTTTTTGTAAAGTATTTCTTTTCTTTTTTCACACCTTTATGAGACAACACTAAAGAGCCTTACTGGCAAGCTCAGCGCAGGTAGTCGTAGTTAAACAGGGGGCGGCATAATCGGTATTGCACAAGGGCGTTCAAACAGCTAGCGGCGCCCCTGTGTCTGTTACCTTTTCACGTCTAAACCGCCGGAAAGGTTTTAATAAAATTTGGCACGGAGATAGCTTACACGTTGGAGATAAACATAGGCTACATTTTACTACGAGAAAATATCTTACTCGCACGAGAAAATTCGATATAATGCTGGCGAAGCCGTGGGTAGACAGCTAGTGATAAATAGAATAAGTTTTTTTTTACATTTATTACCTTTAAAATACAATTCTAATAATAATGAAAATAACATAAGGTTATTTAATTTTAATGAGACAAATGTGCGCGATTTTCTTCGTACAACTTTGTAAAATCCAGTTGCTTTTTGGTCAGCTTCAGTCTGGAGTCGTCTTCGAGTCGAAGTCGGTGACGATGTTTAGTTTTTGTATTTGTCATGGCCGAAAATACGCTCTCGCAAAGGTATGTTGTGCAAAATGGTAGTAAATATTATATTGCCGCTTCGCTGACACGATAATAATGTTAATTTTACAATTAACACAATTTGTGTCAATTGTACAATATTTGTTTCTTGCGTAAGAATTTTATTTAGGTATTGTCACAAATGCATTTTTTTAAATGAAATTTCGAGAATATTTTTAGTTATAAATAAACGAATTTGCGCATTCGACATCGTGTTGTAAATTGCCGAATTTTTGATGGTCCACCCATTATTTTTTTGATTGCTTCATCTCATGCATTTAAATTTTGAATCAACGGATTTTAGATTGCCGCGCGTACCCCTTCATGAAATTTCGCGAACCCCCAGGGGTACGCGTACCACTAATTGGGAACCATTGGTCTAGGGCATGGCTTCTTAAACTTTTTTATTCACGACCCCATTTATGATTATGATTTTTTCGCGACCCAAAAAAAAAAAAATATAAAATAAAGATATATACAAATTTGCAAAAACAATAATTGTGTACTACCACAGTTCACTGTTGTGTTACAATGGAAATGAGACAACTGAATACACTGAAAAGCGACAACACTACACTAGTTCACACTACAATCAGTGTTGCTGAATCGTTGTCTCACTGCACCAGAAGTGACACAAAGCACAACTCACGAAACCTATGACACAAAGCGTGCCATTTTCAAACTCTTGCAAATTATTTTCAATATTATGCATTAAAATCTCGCAATCCCAAGATTTCGCTAAGCGACCCCAAATGGGGTCACGACCCATAGTTTAAGAAGCCCTGGTCTAGGGTCAATTCGTATCGTTTATTCTATAAGCTAGTAACAATCGTAGACTTTTCTAAATGTATTTTTAATATCACAATTACTTTCCGAATGGCTAGCCACGATATAAGGGCTACAATTAAAAATAATATAATAGTGACTTACTCGTTGAAATAAAATGTGTGGTGGACGTACCGGTACATACACGGTAAAAAACATTCTTCAATTGTACGAATATACTTTAAAAGAAAAGAGTAATTAAATATAGCTTTGTAAAGAAACGTACATAAAAGTAACATAAAATATTATTTACTTTTTAAATCTTAAAACTTAGTCAAATAGCTCCGTAGGAGTGGCTGATGGATGGAATCGAAGACTGCCAAGTCCCCAGGGTGCCGATACCGGTCAATGTCAAATGTCACTTTTGTGGCATCACTAGTATATCTCAAAGGACACGACAGGGCTGTTGTAGATTTTAAACGTTTCTCACCATAGCTGTAAAAATGTAAACATGTTAAACTTAATGTCATTTGTTTTCTAAGTAATTCGTTTTAGGACCAAATGTCCTCAGAAATTCCCAAAATTTATAACTTTTAGGTCACTCTCATCGAACTGGAAAAATTTCTCTTTATTAATATAAAGAAATTGCTTTTTGCCCTTGGTTTAATTAAATTAATTAAAAACCTACTAATGTGAGGTGGAAATAAGGACTTACTAAGGGAATATTTGAGCACAGACCTTCATCTATTAAATGATAAAATCTATAGTCTTAAAACTAATATCTGGTTAAGAAGTAATGTAATGAAGGTTGGCCATTAAGATGTTAGTCACCACTTGTTCTCCAGATGTTGCCAGTAACACACCTCCCTCATAACTGCTCTGCATCTTGTAGCAACGCTACCTTCAAACTCCATCTTACTACTGTTATGGTATGTAGATATAACTTATTTTGTAAAACAATTACCTTATTATTCCGCTAATTTTAATACTGTTTATAATAGTAACCCTTATGTCAAGCTACTATGTAACATAATGAAGCCACCTTAAGCCTGTCTCTTCTACACCCATTTATTACTAGAGGATTTGATCCCGGGATCTCGAAAATCGGGATCCCGGGATCCCGACCACTTTTCAGTCCCAAAATTTTCGGGATTAAGTTTTCCTAATCCCGGGATTTTCGGGATTGACATCATTTTAAAAAAATTGCAAAATAGACTGCATGAAGCGAAACGTTCAGTGCCAGTGCTTTTAACAGAATTGCTTGCCTATCATTTTAATATAAAATACAAGAAATTTTATTCCAAGCAAGCAGCAGAAATTAACCAAGCGGGCTTGCGATGCTTGCTTGGAATAAAACTTCTTGTATTTTCAACTAAAATGATAGGCAAGCAGTTCTCACTGGGTTACTTGGTAATATACTTCATTTTTGTATTTTTGAATTTTCGCG
>NW_019386294.1:0-22622 GCF_000671375.1 Centruroides sculpturatus | reverse complement strand
TATTGAAAAATATAAAAACAATAAAAAATTATACTTCAGAAGTTAATTTAGTATCAAAAACGTAAAATATTTGATTAGCCCAAGACATAGCCAAAGATTGCAGCACCACAGCACTGGCAAAAATTTAAATTTGCCAACTGGAATTCTTTCGGATAATCGACGCTCTACTGTATCAATTATCGGCGAAAGATCAATGGCAAGTCGATTTTTTACCAAAAAATCCATGCATTAAATTTTATAGATGAAAAACATCGGATATAACTGGTTGGATTAAACATAGTAATTTACGAAACTTATTAAATTATTTCAAAACGTATAACGAATTATTTTTATTTAAAGATGGATATATAGGAAAAAAAGATCTTTTTAAAAATTGGAGCTACAGTTATTTAGACATCAAACTTCAGGTGTCTAAGATTAGATAATATTTAAAAAAAATTGTTATTTCCGCAAATATTTTAAAAAGCATTGTGCATTTTGCGATATTTAATAAATAAGTAACAATTATAATATAAATAATTATTATATTGAACTATTTCCCTATTTTACTTTGTCTTATTGCTATAATATTATTTAAAATTGTCGTGTTTTAAATCACTTGGATATTAGAACAAATTGCAAGAATTATTATTGCAAATTTTATAATAATAAATTTGATAATTGCAAAGAATATATTAAACTTTGCCTTATTGTTAAAATATTATTTGAAATTGTCGTGTTTTAATTTATTTGGATAATAGAACAAAAAAAATTGCAAATATATATTAATAATTCTCAACCACATCGGATATTAGAACAAATTGTAAAAATGATTATCGCAAATTAATTTTATATGAAGCAATAAATTGAACTGAGACGTTTTTTAAATATGAAAATCTTTTCTTAAGAAGTGAATTGAAAAGTTTCCTAAATATTAAAATTATATATGATCTGAAAATAATTTATATCCTGAAAAATTAATTAAAAAATTATTACATGCAGAAATGTCTTGCTTTAGATAAACTGAAGGAAAAAGTGGAAACACTTAAATAAACTGTAACGTAAAAATAAAAATCTTTTCAAAATAATTTCATTGTTATATTATTTCAAATTGTCGTAAACTCGAATATTAAAACAAATATCCATCAAGAAAATAATTAATTTTAATATTGATAATAAAACTATTACTCGACAAATTATTTGTAATCTTAATTTATAAAATATCAGAAATTATAATACAAGGAATATGCCATATTTTAGATAAAGTGAATGAAAAAACTAGAAAAGCTTAAATAAAATAAACTAATTTAATCTATTAATGTAAAAATAAAAAAATTTCAAAAATAATTTTGTTTTGGTGTTATATTATTTCATACAATTGTCATGTTCTAATTTTCTCGAATATTAAAACATTTAATAATTAATACAGAAATTTTGTTTTATTGTTAAAATAAAATAAATTTAATTAAGGTTTGTGATCGATAAATTAATTTTGCGATCTGAAATAATTCCATTCGACAAATTTTTATTTGCAATCTTAATTTAAATTAAAAAATTATTTGTAATTTTAGTTTATTCGACATCTGAAATTAATTTTGTGATCAGTATGTTTCAAACCACTACGACTTATGTTTAATGAAAAAATATGCTGTTGTTTACTTGATGATCATTTTTTATTTTACTTTCATAATTAAGTTTTAAAATTTTTCCGAAATGATACGTATTTTCTTTATTTTTCTTTACAACACAATCAATACAGTACAATCATTACAATACACCTACATGTTTTCTGTAGTGAAAACATTGTTATGCGTATTATTTCACAATATATTATAGGAGTTCTGAAAAGGCTATTTTCCGGTCATTAACAACTTTCAAAAACTTCATATAAATGTTAAGTGTGCATCAAAATATTAAAATATTACCTTCACTAGTAATCACTAACTTTTATCATAATAAGGAATGTTCTTCTGTTGTTCAGCAAATTTTCAATTATCGTCATTTTAGCTAAATCTTCACATCGAATATTTGCAATATATTCGCTTCAAAAATGATTAATGATAAATTTAACAACGTTTTCTTATCAATATACAGTAAAAAATTGTAAATTTGAAATGACAGCAATATGATTTCTTACATAAAACGAATGATCAAAAACATGTTTCTAAGAAGAAAGTTTTAGAAGATGAATAATAATCTAGAACGTACAAATAATAATTTGTATAATAAGTATTCATTTATTTATAATTTTGTATTCATTATAATTTCCCGACATCAAAATTTTTTATTGGCAATACAGTAGAGTCTCGAAAACTCGGGACTCGATAACCCGGCAGTCCGGATAACTCGGCCACATCCTGGCAGGGCAAAAAAATCCTTAGTTAATTAATTTTCATTATAGACAGCTTTATGCCTCATAAAGTATTTTTCTGAGGTCTGTCTTATCAGGTAAATTACTGTACACAGTGTATTCATTAACATTGAAATCTGTAAGTAATATCAATAGAACATGAAAAAAACAGGATAAAAGCACAATAAATATATGAAATATTTTAAAGGATTTTTTAAAAACTTTTGTCAACTATAGAATTATCATAAAAACACACCAGTAAACTCCTTTCGGTTGGGTTAAGTTATAAATCTACTCGAGATTCACATAATGGGGCGAAGGCGGTCAAATATCTAGCAGGCAGGCGGCTAACAGTTCAGAACCGGTTATGGATCGAATCGTTGGAAGCGTTATATGATATTTTGATGTGTAGTATCAACCCGCCGAACCGCGTGAAGTTAATGCTCTGTAATTCTCATGCGCGAATGTGTATGATCTGCTTTACACTATTCAAATATTTTTGCCGTGGAAACTATCCCGTATTTGACAACACGGCGCTTCCATTGGGAATACAGTATACATATACGAATTTATATTCGAATATACAATAGCAATCGTATCATTTTTTTACATGTAGTACACAAATTTGTAATATAATACATAATGCGGTTATAATAGAATATTAATTTTAATTAATTCAAAGTACGTTAAAATATAAAAATAATCGCACAATACGTATTTATATTTTAGAAAATACAAGGAAAGCGGCTTTTCAATCACTTTGAAGAACTGCACGCTACTGATTTTTAAAGTATACTATTGGTAAAATGTGAATTAAAAAAGAATCTTTAATTAATTGGTATTTTAATAAAAAAAATTCTTATAAAATGGACACTTTGATAAATTTAGATACTAAAATGATATTAATCTGGCAATCATTTGCAAGCAATCTGTCAACATTTCTGAGATATCGTGAGCCTCTGATTACTGTATTATTACTCGAATCACAGTAATCGATCTTTTGTAAGCGATTTTATCGTCCTACTCACTGAAGTAAAAAAAAACAATATTCTAGCACATCTTAACGAATTGACAAAAACTTACAACTTTCTCTACACCTGAACCTTGGTTAGAATGACAGATACAGGGCATCCAGTCAAACGATCTGTTTTCCTCTTTAGTCAGATACCCATGACAGTAAGTATAGGTTTCATAAAAGGAAATTGCAAAAATTGCATCCCGGCATTGTGAAAATGCCGGGCTGCGAATTTTATTCATATTTTTAATTTACTTAATTTAAAATATATGTTCTCCATCTCAAATTAGTAGTGGCTCGCCTCAGTACATCATGTTTCCTTTAGCAATGGAGTCGTGCCAGTGATCTATCTAATATCTTTCGAGAGAAAATACATGAATTGAAATTACGTGACTTCTAATTGGCATCGTAAGCTTCAATATATTTAAACGGAGTCTCCTGCCCCTGAGAATTTCAAACCTGGTAGCATGTTTTACCTATCTATCACCGCACTCGAGATAAAGGAAAGACAGAGAGAAACACAGACAGATGACAGTGAGAATTTATAGGGGTACATTTAAAAAAAATTGCAGTACAATCACATATCTGAAGCGGGAAGTGACTACATATTTTTGAAAGTAAAACTACATATTTTTATCAAGATCGTTTGTCAAGAAAACTGATCTTATCCGATAAAGGAAATATTGAAAGATTTTTATATAAACAACACTTTTACAATTACTCTTTGATCTATTTAAGCAACTCTAACTTTATAAATGAATTTATAAAAACTGATTCTTCTTATCACTTAAATAAACTTCACAAATAAACCAGACGACTTTATGCACTTGACTGTAGTTTATATTGATGTCGTTTCAAAAAATTATGTGTTAAGAATAACCGTAATCAATACACTTAATTTCATCCTATATTTAGTGAATTAAATAGAATATATGTAAATAGTAATTTATTTGCAGCGTAGTTTCACTAAAGTTTGATTATTTCTACTTAAATATAATAAAAGAACCGAATTAAAGTAATTGGTCGCTAGCTTCTTTTAATATATNTATGTTGAGAATAACCGTAATCAATATACTTAATTCATCATATATTTAGTGAATTAAATAGAAAATATGTAAATAGTAATTTATTTGCAGCATAGTTTCACTCATTCATTTTCTCTTCTACATAAATATAATACCGAATTGAAGTAATTGCTCGCTAGCTACTTTTAATATATGAAATAATTTATTGTAATATGTTTATCAATTTCCATACAATTCATCGCTTTAAATGTAGTGTAATATTTTTGTTGTAATATACATTATAAGTTGTAATATGTAGTGTAATATATATTTAGTGTAATATAAAGTGTAAAATGTTTTTATTATATCAGTAACGTATCATTTTCTTAATATCATAATTAAACTGTTTATTAGTTCAAGGTTTTTTGAGGATAAATAACTGAATAAACCTTTACACTTTAATATGCTAATAATTTTTGTGTGGTAGATGTATATGTACACTCAGTTTATAGCTCATTTCAGATGCGAGATATTAATACAGAATGGAGAGGAAACAGAAGAGTAACCCATTCGATTCAGCTGGTGTTTTCTCTCGTGCGTTTTTTTGGTATGTAAAATTATATAAACGTTTTAATAATTGTTTAATAAACTCTTTAATAATGCGACTTTAGTTCTGAGTTAAAGGTGAAATATTTTTTCAAAAAAACAAAATAAATGTATATCAGTAAAAAATAATCCCCCTTAATATTTTTACATTTTTTGGACTCAGGACAACTTTAAACGTCGAAAAATGCAAAAAAACTTTGAGCGTTTATCTTATATGTATGGATGTTAGTGTATATGTATGTGCGTGGCATGACTTTGTTCGCCCTGTTTGAAGCTTATTTACTTCTGCGCTTTTTGTCAAAAATTTTTGAGATTTCTCAAGGAGATTTGATTATTAAGGTAATAAATGCTATTAAACTGTGGTTATTAATAGCCGAGGGAGATATAAAGGGGATTGTCTGTCATATCTGGAGTAAAATCAAAATTATTTTTTTATAATTTTCAACTATACTGCAAAAAAGAAGATTTTTGTCATTTTATATTAATAGTAACTAGAAATATAAATAGGTGTTTTTTTCGAATACAATTTTATAAGATGAAGCTATGAAATGTTGCCGGGAGAGTTAAGCAACTCTTTGGTGCATTTGTATAATGTCATTAGTTTTATAGGTATGCGCATAAATTTTCTATTATTTTTGTATTTAAGTGTTTTAATGTTACCGAACCGGAGAATCAATGGCAAAACCTGCTGTTTGCAGGAAATTGTGAAATTTATATATTGATAAGGAATTGATGTGTAGTTGAAAGAACTCAGATAGACATAAGTTATAAATATTTTCTCTGTCAAACAATTATACATTGTTATAATCGATATTTAGTTAGTTTATATTCTATTCCCATATATTATTCAAAATATATTTCAAAAGTCAACTTTATTATTTATCTATTGATATATATTTTACTAAACTTTATTTCTCCATAAGATCTTATATAAATATTGATGCAGTAGGAAGATCGAAGTTTCTATAAGGAATTTAAGTTAAGATAAATTATTATGCCCTGCATAATTATACTGTTATTTTCACTAAGTTTAATTATTTTTTCTGGGAACAGACAAAGCTATTATCTATAATTTAGCTAATAGCTGTCTATTCATACAATAAAATTTATTTTTGCATTGTAATGAAAATTTGTCATTAACACTTTGATGTATGTATTATCAGGTTATAAATTTTAGTATGCGATCTTATAAATAACGAACGACGAAGTACGCATATTAATAATATTTCACACTTATATTTTTAACGCAATTTACTAAAAGAATGATTGGTAAATCTGAAAAATGGGTTTTAAAAATGAAAAAAATTATTGCTTTTTGAATTATATGAAATTAATGTATTCATAGAAATATATTTGGTNAAAAACAACTTATTAAAGTATGTACAATTAGATTAGTTTGAAATATATTTTAAAAATTTATCTAAATATATAAAATTGCTTGTCCTGACTGACTGACTGAATGACTGACTCACTAACTAATTCATCATAGTCCAACGCAAACCGCTTAACCTAAAGCGATGAAATTTGGTAGACAGTTAGGGTACGTCATGGAAACGCACACTAAGAAGGGATTTTTCGAAATACCCCTGCGGGGGGGAGAGAGAGAGGTTTAAGTCTTAACCGGAAGAACGGCTTCTACTGTACTATTTTAAATGCGATTTTTTGTTTTTATCTGCGTTGTGGTAGGGTATGCCATGAGAATGCACAATAAGAAGGAATTTTTTAAAATTCCCCGCGGGGGGGGAGAGGGAGAGGTATTAGTTTTCATCGAGTACTTAGGTGTATTAAATTAATAACATTTCAGACATTGTTATAAATATTTTTATCTATTTCGATTTTAAAAATGTTTCTAACCGTTTTAAAATCGAATTTGTTATTGCATATTGGTTTGATTATAGAACATTGTAAACTTTCCAGAAAATTGAAAACAGTTCGTTTGATTCTCGGCAATTCTCATTATTCTCAGCTGTAGGTATTATATGAAAATTACTATGATTGTTGAAATAGTGAATATAAATGAGGTTTGCTTGAAAAATCCGCACGGGCAAAGCCGCAGGTAACAGCTAGCTGTTTCCCGCTTAAGTTCTTGAACATACGAATTATTTCCTACACATTCCTACAATAAACCTGTACAATGAACCTGATAAAATAAATTTTATCAGCTTCATTCTATAGTAGTAAATTTACTACAATGAACCTTTACAATGAACCTGATAAAATTTATTTTATCAGGTTCATTCTATAGTAGAAAATTTACTACAATGAACCTTTACAATGAACCTGATAAAATTTATTTTATCAGGTTCATTGTAGTAAAAACCTGTCAACATGTTTTGAATTTAAGTATAATTAGAGCTGTAATTTTTGTTTCAATGAACAAAAGTTTAATGTTATATTATTTTGAATTGCTATGCTTTAAAAATTATTATTATTGCAAATTTTTAATCTAATTTTCTAATAGAGACGATTATTGATTTCGAGGCATTTATGCATTACGACGAAAACCTCTGCTTAACACCCTGTTCAGGGAGCTTAGGTTTGTAGCAGAACATTTTAAAGAGTTCGTAAACTGATTTTTATAATGAATCTATTGTTTTTAATTTAACAGTTAGACGTAGAAAATCAGCAAGACTTGACAATTATTTGTATTGTTTATATTTATCGTAAGAAAAAACAAATTTTAAGGAATTACAATCAGAGTTTCGTTTTCTTGGAGTTTAATATTCTTTAAACTGTTTCTTAATTATATTTAAATAAATTTTCAGTAATATAAATTTAAATGTATAGAAATTAATTAAAATGATAATATTTATTGATAATAAGTTAAAATTAAATAAATGTAATTATATTAGATAAATAAGAAAAAAACATAATATTGAGAAAGTAGGCAAATTTAACAATGACAATTACAATATACTAAAAAGTACAATACAAATATTTGTCAGGAAAGGGTTAAAAACGAAAAAAATCTTGAAAAGTAAAATTTAAATATTGTGAGAACATGGGCAAGGGTAAAGATTTCTAACCGTCGGGTTGGCGAAACCCGCTCACTGGGTCACTTGATGGCGGAATAGGAGGGTCTTAGAATAATCGAGTGGAGAGTGCAGTGGGTAAGTCGATAGAATCCGTTATTCCGAGTAACGACAGATAGCTAGATTAGCAAACAAATATAACAAGAGTTTATTATAACTAAAATCGAAAATATACAAAAGAACTACGTAACACACGACTATACTAAAAGAGTAACTCTATAAAGCTGCGCGACTAACCTACGGCATATGTCGCTCACAGTTTACAGATACTGCCTTATAAGCTATCTATCAATACCTAAGATATGTAGAAAGAATTATAAAGTTCTCTAATTATTTTACTTCTCGATTCGTTAACCTATCGGAATGTCGGGTCGTCGTCGGTCTTCTTATGTAGGTTCAGAGCTAAATGGAAAATCTGGGATAAAATGGAGCCTGGAGTGGAGTACCTCTAAAGTATGAGACTGGGTGTCCATTCTGTATGGCGAGGTTGGAGATGTCCATTTAATATGATCTCAGGGGATGTCTACCTGGTATAGTCGTTGGGTAAGTCCACCGATGTCTGTATGCTAACTTCTGATGACTGCTCGATCTGTTGAGGTCGCTTACCAGTGACGAACGCTCCGAAGTGCGGGTACTTTGTCCTTATATTCGGATTTGGCCTGATAAAATGAAATGTTTGGTGACAAATCTGCAGGTGTGAGGTCAGGGGTCATTTAGATGGAGCTGTCATGAACATATTTGGTTCGAGATTTGTTAGATTCGTTCTGTTTACTTGTTCGACAGTTGACTTTCTCCACCTTTAACAATAGGTTGTTATCATTTAACACCAGATTGTTATAATTCTCAAACAGTTGTTGACTGAATGGGTGATATTTAATCCACTTTCTGCGCGATGTTTACATAACGATCGCGATGGAGGAATATGTTAAAAATTTCCTTAAATTGGCGTCAAATCGGGCCTACGATCCACACAATATTATGCCATGAGATTAAACCCATTTTCAAATAATTGTTGCAGAAATGATGTATAAAGGCTCTAATACTTGGTAGGAGTATCTTTAGCTATTATGACAGCAAGGGAATTGTTCTTTTTTGATGTAACCAATGTTATAAACGTTCCTTCAATAATAGTTTTTCGCTGTTGAAAAACTGCTGGTTAATGGTCAGACTTACTTTTATATTTGCAGTCCATCTTTGTCTGCTGTTTGCCTAACTCTAGCAAGTGCTTATTCAGCACCTGCTCGAATTATTCATACATTTTGTATAGAGTTAAGTTTAGGTCTATCTTGCTTGGCCTGTGCAAATGTAGAGCTTCATTTACCCACCAATTTTGTGCAATTTTAATAAGAAAATAACATTATCTTTTAGAAAATCCATTTTGCACCGCTAATGATTGGTATATCTAGCAGATCCTGATTCTTCGTGGAGTTTCGTCAACAACCAATAATTACTAGCAATGTTTATATCAACTTCAAATGCTCACAGAGCCTTTATGTACCCTCTGTAAAGTGCCTTTTGGATATGACGAATTATGTACTTCTGAGATCAAACCAATATTACTAAAATCCATAAGACCCATCCACGTTGAACTTTTTGAACTGAGAACACACCTATTTACTTGATCCAGCGGAGGAAAATGACAATCATCAGATATTGGTGATAATTTGTAAGGAATAGCTACATATAATGGTTTCTTAAGTAATCAAATTTACTTATATAATAGAGTCGATTTGTTTGGAAAACAGTTCTTATCCGACACAGATCTCTTTGATTGATTTTTATGTAAACATCACCTTTGCTGTTAAAACTTGACCTATTTATACAAATTAGATAATATAAATTAATTTGTAATAACTTCTTCTTATCACATAATTTAAAGAATCTTTACAACTATAGGCCTAATATATGGTTTAAATATCGAATATTGTGAATGATATATTATTTGTAGCAAATGTTAACTAAATTTCGATTAATTCAATAAAAATTCACTTTAAAATAAAAAAATTGGTTTATTATTGGTAATATATTTTTCAACCTTCACAGAATTTGCCATTTCGTAATATTTTAAGTTTCATTATATCAGTGATAAATCTTTCTCTTTATTTCAAATCATAATTAAACTATTTATGTTAAGTTGATGAAACTTCAAGGATATTTATTTACAAATAACGTAATAAACCTTTACACTTTAATAGATTTGAGGAGTAATAGTGTAGATGCAATGTATAGATTGTCACAGATGCGACTTATTATAATAAAAAAATGGAGAAAAAACAGAATGGTAGCCCATTCTACTCTTCTGGTTTCTTTTCTCGTGTATTTTTCTGGTATTAAATATTATTAAAATTTTATAAGTAACTTCTAATTTTTTGTATATTCTATCCTGTGTTGAGAATGTATTTCTTTTAGAAAACAAATTTTTTCATAACATAGTTCGTTAATATTTACAATATACGTACAGTATAATATTACAGGNTTTCAGTTCAATTCATTCCTTCATATAAAATTAAATTGCAATAATAATTTTTACAATTTGTACGATGTGGTTGAGAATAACTAATATATATTAGCAATTTTTTGTTCTAATATCCGATTAAATTAAAACACAACAACTTAAAATAATATTATAACAATAAAGCAAAGTTTCTGTATTAATTAAAACACAAGAATGAATTTATATAACACCAAAACAAAATAATTTTTGAAATTTTGGTGATTGTTGACAATATAATTTGATTTTTTGATATTTTAAAATGTAACACGAAGAAAGTTCATTTTGGAAGTCGTCAATAAATTGCTGGTGAAGTATTTGGTAACAAGAAACATAATTCCAGTTTAAAGTCCATAATTCCAGTAACGATAAACATAATTAGCAGATATATTCCAAAAATTTAGAAAATTAAGTTTAACATGTTATAATTTAGATCCTGTATGTTTTATAACAACACCAGATTTATTATGGAATTGTAGTTTAAAAATCACAAAAATCCAATTAGAATTATTTAATTTTCTCAATATGTACTTGTTTACCGAAAATGGAATTAGAGGAAGAATAAGGAAAGGATTTGCAATAGCAAATAATCCATTAATACCTGAAACGTATGATAACAATCAACCTCATAATTATATTCTGTCCATAGATGCAAATAATCTTTATGGATTTGTAATGAGCGCATGTTTACCTGTAAATAATTTTAGATGGTTGTCCAAGAATAAAATAAATGCTTTAGACATTTGTAATATATCAGATGAAAATAAAGTTGGATATATTTTAGAAGTGGATCTAAAATATCCGGAAAGTATTCACGATAGACATAATGATTTACCACTTGCCAACTGAGCATACTAATATCCCGTATGATTTATTATCTAATTATCAAAAAACAGTATTAGGTAAATTAAATTTANTATTTCTTTTAGAAAACAAATTTTTTCATAACATAGTTCGTTAATATTTACAATATACGTACAGTATAATATTACAGGACTTTTGTATTACGTTTATATTTAATTTTATTATTGTCACAAAATAGAATAAACAGCACAACTTTTTGTGTGCATAATATATATATTGATAAGGGATTTATAAGTATTTAAATAGATTTAAACTAGCAAATTATTTTCTGTACGCTTAATACACCGTCTATTCGATATGTGTTTTATTTTACATTTTTATTTTATTTTATTTTATTTATTTTCTCGAAAGCATAATATATTTGTATGAATGTATTATGCAAAATATAATTAAAAAGTTAATTTGTTATATCTTTCAATCATTCATAATTTATAAGATTGTCCAGTAGAACCTCGCTTAACGAGCATAATTCGTTCCAAAATCTTACTCGTAATGCAAAACCCTCAATTTTTCCCATCTGAATTAATGTAAAATACGATAATGCGTCCCATGCCAAAAAAATACTGAAATATTTTATGAATAACGTTTATTCCGGGCCTTCAGCTCCAAAAGTTTCCAACTCTGGATTTGTTGTTTATCTATCTAACTGCCTTCATGAGGTTAAGGAAAGACAGACAGACAGCCTATAGTAGGAATTTATAGGATTGTAGCGTAATAAAATTGAATAAATGAATAAATTTCATTAATGCAATAGACTGAGACACGAAACTAAAAATTTAATTTGAGAAAATTATACAGAAACAAATTTATTTCAAAAACAAAGGTATTTCATATACATAGAATAATATGCCATTGTTTTTATACTTAAGAGAAAATTCCCATATTAATGCAAGACAAACGGAAATATTTATCGAAGATAGTAATTATCAAATATTTAAATCAAGGAAATAAAGAATTTTTTATACTGAATGCAAGAGTACTTTATGCAATTTACGTGTTGGAGTTTTCGTGTTAACATGCTGACAATATACGTTGCATTATTTAAATATCACGTATAACACGCGGCAAACAACATGGTATTTTCCAACGGGATTTCACTGTGAAAAATATTTATCGAATATATATATATATATATTTTAATTACAGTTTAAAATATCAAATTAATTATGTTCGGTTGATACGAACTTAAATTTATATTTGTGGGATAGCAGATAAAATTTGTTTTATTGATGAGCCTGGTTTGCCCGTGACCGAGCCTTGTTTTATTGGTGTGCCTAGTTTATTGATTGCTTAGTGTTGCTGGTGCTTGTTTTATTGATGAGCCTGGTGTTGCCTGTGCAAAAAATAATAACAGCAAAGATTAATTAAGATTATTAGATTATTTTGTACTTCTAAACATTCCACCACATTATATTATAACTTAATATTTGATTTATATTTCCAAACGTTATTTTAGGTAAGAGTTACTGAATCTAACACATGTTAAAAATTATTCAAAAATTAATTAAAAAATTTTCAGTAGAATAATAAAAACTTTTTAAGATTTGTTAGATTGGCCATTTGGTGTGATAAACCCTTATGTAAGATAACCTTTATAGTTATATAGCTGATTTTTCCCATTTTCACTGGGTGCAAAAATATATTTTCCCCTTTACCAAGACTAATTAGAAAAATTTTAGATGGGTGTAAAAATATGTTCGATTTTTTGCAGAAAGCAGAAAAACTGCATCTAAAATAGTACAGTAAAAGCCAAGCTCTTCAGGGCAATCCTTAACTTTTTCCCTCTCCCCATGGGGGAAATTTCCAAAACTCTCTAGTCACTGTGCATTCTCATGGCAGACCCTAACTGTATACTAAATTACAACTTTCAACTCCTAGCCGTTTGACTCTGCGCTTATTATTATTATCATCATTATTATCAACCCATCTCGATTACATTACAAAATTTATATTTATTGTTAAGCTGCAATTTTCAAAAAACAGATCTATACAGTCCCATTGGTGTCCGTACCTCTGTCCGTCTGCCTAGCCTCCTTAATCGCAAGAACGTTATTAGATATAAGAATGCCGAGATCAGATCTGGAAAGATAAGGGAGGGAAGGCCCCGATTAACTCTACACGAACCTTTGAAGCAAACTGGAAGTCAGGTTATTTCAATTCAAAATTTTTCCCGAAAGGTCTTTGCTGACTGCATGACTTTATTGTTACTGGAAAAGTATGATGTAAAGGGGCCAAGCCACTACTTATTTCAGGTGGAGAACACATATTTGAAATGAAATAAATTAAAAATATGATTAAAAATCGAAGCCTTTATTGTGACGATGTCATAATAAAGGCTTCGATTGTATCGCAATAAACAATTGCTCATTCTTATTGTGTTTTCACTAGTTTTGCATGTATCTATTCTTCCTCTATACAGAATATGACACATGGAGTATTATTTGTACTTGAGTATAGAAATTTAACTGTTTCTTTAGTGAAATATTGTTACAGCATATAAGTGTGTAGTGAAATAAGGCTTGCAATTTCTAAAAACATGGAAATTGTTTAAAATACAAGTTTGTGTTGCAACAATAAAATATAATTTCAGTCACTACTAAACTAGAAGTGAGTTTTTGTTGACAAGTTATAACAATTATCGATTTATTCACATTAGCAATAGGAGGAGAGGCAGAGTCTATTGACGATCTCCTGCAGTAGTAATCAACTTTTCCTATCTTAAGTTTCGATGAACCATTGAAATAACGTGACTTTTGGTACAAATCAGAAGTTTGTATATAGTTAATCTGGTCCTTTTTTTCATGATTTCCATTTATGGTCTTGACTTTCATCTAACTCCATTCTCGAGATTAAGGAAGGACAGAGACGAATAGACAGCAATGGGAATTTATAGGTACACAATTTTTTTTCAAATTCCAGCCCAATAAGTATAGTACTCTCCAGTAACCGAATGGATAAAACGGCCTAACACAGTCGGTCGCGGGTTTCGGCATGGCCAACAGACTGGCCACGAAGAGTATTCTGAATTGTCCCGCGTTAGAAACACTTAAATTGTGGCCAGTATTACATAAAAGTCTTTCTGGAATGCATTCTTCTACGTATCGCGTTGCCATAACCAAATGCTGAACGAAATTTAATACTTTTTCTATAAAAGCGATATTTACGAGGACATACTTAACTACCAGGAAACCCTGGCACCTTGCCTTTCCCCTTAGTCTATACTAATATTATATAGAGGTAATGTTTGTATGTATGTAAGTTTGTATACAGCAGGTAATCTCCGAAACTACTCAACCTATTTAAAAAATTCTTTCACCAATATTTAGAATATTTAGAATGGAACTTCAGGGTGGACATAGGCTGTATATTATTCCGTTAAACATTCATATAAATTAAATTAAAATATATAATCTAGGTTAAGGCTTTTATGTCCGACAGATGGCGCNAACGATTTTGACAAATCATTTTTTAAATTAATAAATAATAGTTTTTTCAAAAAACCATGTCAAAATATAATAAAGCGTATTAACTTAAAAGAACTACAACACTAAATCAATATCGCCAATATCTATTTAAACCGTCTGTAGAACAATTTCAAATTATAAATGATATTCTTGCAATTTTTAAAATGAAGAAACCTAATTTATGTTTAGAAAAAACCTATTTATATAGGTTTTTGTGTATTAGAATTAAGCAAATTACATATGTATGAAACATTTTATAAAATATTTAAAAAAAGATATGGTGAAAACATACATTTATGATATACTGACAGAGATTCATTAACACTTGAAATTTATACAAATGATACTTATGAGGATTTTAAATCATTTCCAAATATTTTTCATTTTAGTAATTATCCTAAAACTGATAAATTATATAATGAAATGAATAATAATAAATTAGGATGTTTTAAAGATGAGTCACCGTTGAAACTGATAATTGAGTTTTGTTCTTTAAAACCAAAGATGTATTCTTATATTTTCGATAAACAAAATAAAAAAAAACTGCTAAAGGTATTAAAAAATCTGTTATAGAAACATTTAATCACGATAAATATAAAGAAGTTTTTTCAACAAAGATCTATTAAGACAGCAATATGGGATTAAGTTAGAAGCAAAACTCATGTAGTAACAACATACCTGCAAAGCAAAATTTCACTTTCTCCATTTTATGATAAAAAATTTATTTTAGAGAATGGAATAAATGTGCTATCGTTCAGTCTTTACAGCCACTACTTTTGATTCTTGTAGATTTTTGGATATCATTATCATCTTCACAATATGAATTTTTAATAGTATGCAAACAAAAACATACTTATGCAAACAAACATAGTGTTTGTAATAAAAGTTATCCATCTTTAAAACAAGCATGTAATAAAGCAGCATTAAAACTGTCTAACAATAAAACACATAAATGTAAATTTTTTGTAATAAATGATAAAATAACATTACCGATACAACAACAAATTTTATACAAGATGTGATTGTATGAAATGTAATAAATAATTTTGTATCTGTTAATATATGTATTCAATTTAAATAATGTTTATCCATATCCATATGATAAAATGTTATTAATATGAATAATGTATCCTATTATGTAACTAATTAAATAAATATTTCCTAACAAAAAAACAATTTTGTTTCTTTATAGACAATAGTCAACTGCTAATTGATTGGGAGAATTTTTCATTTTCACCATTAGAAAAAAATAATATTCGTCATTTAAGAAATTATACTGACTGGGATATCATTAGTCAACGAAATGATTTATCTTTCATATTAATTTCTGAATTTGCTGATAAGTTAAATTGGGAAATCCTATTAAAAAACTATATATTCACTTCTTCATTTATTGAAAAACATATTAAATATGCAAAATGGGATTTAATTTGCGAGCATCACGTGTTAGACGAATCATTCTTAACCATCATTTCACAATATCTTGATTGGAATAAAGTCGCCGAATTTCAAATTCTTTCAGATAATTTTATTAGGCGATACATATACATAAGTTTGATGTTAAATAAAATTTTAAATATCAACGATTAAAAGCTATGACTTTACACGTATTAAAAGATTATCTAAACTGCAATTATGTTTCTTGTTACCAAATACTTGATCAGCAATTTATTGATGACTTCCAAAATGAACTTTCATGGTGTTACATTTTAAAATATAAAAAAATAGACCGGAAATATATAGTAAACAATTACCAGAACTTATTACTCCACTTACTAGCAGAAATGTGTCATGTTTTAGATAAAGTGAATGAGAAAACTGGAAAAGCTTAAATATAATAAACTAATTTAATCTATTAATGTAAAAATAAAAAATTTCAAAAATAATTTTCTATTTGGGTTATATTATTTCATACAATTGTCGTGTTTTAATTTTTTCAGGTTTTAAAACATTTAATAATTAATATAGAAACTCTGGCTTATTGTTAAAATAAAATAAATTTAATTTAAATTTGTAATTAAAAAATTAATTTTGTGATCAGCATGTGTCAAACCACTACAACTCAGAATAAATAATTGCTTATTCTTATTGTGTTTTTACTAGTTTTGTTCATCGATTAATAAAATTAATTTAATTAAGTTTTGTGATCAGAGAATTCATCAATATGTCTCATATTTGTAATTAAAAAATTAATTTTGTGATCAGCATGTGTCAAACCACTACTACTCAGAATAAATAATTGCTTATTCTTATTGTGTTTTTACTAGTTTTGCATGTATTTATTCTTCCTCTATACAACATATGACACATGGAGTATTATTTATATTTGAGTATAGGGATTTAGCTGTTTCTTTAGTGAAATATTGTTACAGCATATAAGTGTGTAGTGAAATAGGGCTCGCAATTTCTAAAAATATGGAGATTGTTTAAAATACAAGTCTGTGTTGCAACAATAAAATATAATTTTGGTCACTTCTAAACTGGAAGTGAGTTTTGTTGACAAGTTATAACAATTATCGATTTATTGACATTAGCAATAGGAGAAGAAGCAGAGTCTATTGACGATCTCCTGCAGTAGTAATCAACTTTTCTTATCTTAAATTTCGGTGAACAATTGAAATAACGTGGCTTTTGGTACAAATCAGAAGTTAGTATATAGTTAATCTGGTCCTTTTTTCATGATTTCCATTTATGGTCTTGACTTTCATCTAACTCCATTCTTGAGATTAAGGAAGGACAGAGAGGAATAGACAGCAATGAGAATTTATAGGTGTACAATTTTTTTCAATTTGCAGCTCAATAAGTACAGTACTCTCCAGTAACCGAATGGATAAAACCATCTATCACAGTCAATCGCGAGTTCGCGCATGGCCAACAGACTGGCCACGTAGAGTATTCTGGATTTTCTTCGCGTTAGTAACACTTAAATTGTGGCCAGTATTACATAAAAGTCTTTCTGGAATGCATTCTTCTACGTATCGCGTTGCCGTAACCAAATGCCAAACGAAATTTAATACTTTTTCTATAAAAGCGATATTTACGAGGACATACTTAACTACCAAAACCCGGGCATCTTGCCTCTCCTCTTAATAATTTATAAACCCGTCATTCCAAACTTCTTTCATTGATACTGCTTAAAGGTCGGCCGGTTAGCTGAGCGGTGAATGTGGCAGCCTACCGCTCTATGCACCCAGAATAAAATACAGACAGGTCGAAAAATGCCCAAGAATTTTTCGGCGGGTGGTCTGTCTGGATATGATGGGCCCGATTCTTCACCATGCCGCCTCCCCGTTGTGGGCCTGGCAGAACACATAATGGGTTTTCTAAAGGAGGTCCTCTTAGTGCCCACAGGGCATTAAGAAAACCTCTTTCAGATTAATTTGTAATGATATTAATTAGTAAGGATGCAATACACACTATGCTGTTGTGTTTAAAATGATTTTGACAAATTGGTTATGAAAAACCACAATAGTTGTCATAAATAATTTGTATCTATTAATATTGTTCATTATATTGTTACGTAGATATAATGGCAATTTTACAACTATTAGTACAAGAAAATTATCGTAAACAACAACAATAAGTAGATAAATTATTTTTCAGTTGGCTTTTCCCAATAATAATCAAAGGAACGAAGCGATTTTTAAAAGAAGAAGATTTGTACGAGACTTCAAAATATCACACTTCGGAGTATCTTGGAGATCTACTTCAGAAGTAAGTTTATGAATTTGTAATAAAAAGTGTGATTAAATTAAAAACTTTTCTAAATTATGCAATAAGAAATAAATGAGTTATTTTTTTCTGTTAACTTTCAAACACATTAATGATTACATTATTTGAAATTTAACTAAACATGATTATTGTGTATGGAAATAAAATAATTTATTGAACTGTACAATAAATATGATTATTTGCTATTGTAAATGCTTTATTTGTATTTCAGATTTGGAATTAAATCACAAAATATAGTCAAGTTTTTATTTAAATAAATTGTACGGGTCTGATGTGCTTTCTTTTTTTGCAAAAGTAAAGTAAGCCAAATTTATAAAGGTATTTATTCCACTGTTTTATTGGCAGACAATCAAATGTAAACTTTCTCAAAAATGTAAATAATTGCAAACATAATCAGCCAAATGATCGATAATGGAGAAAAACCTAATACTATGCAGAGTTCCAATGTGTATTAATTAACTGTTACTAAAACTATTAACTGTTGCTTTCCATGATATTCTAATAAGAAATTCACATTATTAATGTCAACATTCTTGGTTACACATCATCTGTTATCAGGTTCAGATACAGGAATGTCAAAAACTGCATCAGGCAACAATTTCCACCAGACACCATTCACACATAACTGTCACAATTTTCTTCTGTGTGATGTTAATCTTTGCAAGAAAAGTGAATATAAAACGAGACCTTACTGTATTCAGTTTTTTATTCAGAAATTAATAAATGGTTTAAGTACACATGAATTAATACATATTACATACAGAACTGCATATTGTTTAGGTTAATTTTGCTTTTTTTCAGAGAGTGGAACAAAGAACTACAGAAGAGAAAACCAAGCATACTGAAAGCTTTATTACGATTTGTTGGATGGCAATACTTAATAATAGTGTTCCTTTTACTTATCCAGGTACTGTGAAAATTTATTTAATTAATATACCTAAAGCACATATTAAAATAATGACATTTACATACATTTTCAGGAAACAGCCGTAACTGCAGGCCAAGTATACTTATTGGGATTAATAGTACATTACTTTGACAACACACTGCAATGGAATCAACACAATACATATGTAATAGTTGCAGGATTCTTTTGCATAGTTTTGATTCACTTGTTTACAAGTAATACTGTTGGCTTTCTATCAGAATTATACGGAATGAAATTAAAGGTAGCTTTTTGCACTGTTATTTATAAAAAGGTGAGTATCAAACTAGCAATTATTTTTTATGACATTGCGATACAATTTTTGTCAGAATGCTCTGAATTTTAGTAGTGTCTTTCCCCTGTACATCATATGTTTACTGTTAACAATAGAGTCATACCGGTGATCTTTCTAACTCTGCTCAGGAGAAACAATTTGAATTAAAACAACGTGACTTCCGGTTAAAATAAAAAGTTCTTATATAGTTTATCTGGGCATATTGCAACTACACTTTCTATACCTGGTGTATACATCCATCTGTCTAACGCTCATGTTCTCGAGATTAACTAAGGACAGTCGTGCATATGGACGGATGATAGAAATGTATAGGTTTGTCTGGATATGTATGTGTCTGAATATGACAGACGGATGGTAGAAATATATTGCAATTTTTGAAAATTACTGCTGAATATAAGCTGTCTTTTTTCAAAAGTTGATTTTTTAATAAAAATTTTGAGAATAATCTGAAATATTCAATATTTCATTATCTATGTTAGGTTAAAGCAGTGAGTGGGATGCTAATAGCTAACAGTAATTGCCACAAATTTAAATGGCTTAGATTGTGATAATCTGTATTAGTCGTCATTAGTTTTAGGCTCACCCAATGTTCCATCTCAATGTTATTTAATATCATCAACATTTTAACCATAAATATAAACTTTTCGACCCACAATACATTTTATTCCTCAACTACTGTGTGATTCACAAAGCATTTCAAACAAAATACTTTCACATATATCAATGCCCTGTAATATAACCATTATATTCTTCATACAGCATCTATGATTAAACCTCTATCAACCGCATATATTTAATTATACTAATTACACTAATGAAAGCATTAATATTTTCATTTTGGTACTCGAACGTCTTTTCGAAATGGAACATTTTAACGAATATTCAAACTCTCAAATATAAAATGAGAAAATCACACTATTTATTGTGACATGGTCACAATACCGTGCTGCGATTTTTAATCATAGTTCTAATTTATTTAATTTAAAATATATGCTCTCTACCTCAAGTTAATAGTGGCTTGTCCCTGTACATCATACTTTCCTGCTACAATAAAGTCGTGCCGGTAATCTATGTAACACCTTTCGGAACAAAGTTTTCTATTGAAATGACGTGTCTTCATGTTTTCATGGAAAGTTCTTATATAGTCACACCTTAATGGCCTATTGCATTAGGCAGAGGACGTTTGTATTTGTTTAATAAAACGTTTGTCAGCAATATAATGTGATTTTGATAGTTTATTAAGTGTAAAAAGCTGAGTTTGATTAGTTGTTTTTCATTATTTGTTTATTTTATATAAAATTTTTTATGCAGGCTATTAGGTTAAGTCCTTCGTCTCTACTGAAGTCGAATGTAGGACAGATGGTAAATCTTCTCGCAAATGATGTCAGCAAATTTTATAATGTAAGTTAAATCTAATTTTCTAAAGAATAACAATATGTTTACTATATTAATTTTTTCATGAAGTGTAAATAGTATTACACGACCTTTTCAGTCATTGCTGTACAGTGTGTACTCGTGCATGCCAGTATTCTGTTCCATTCTCTTTATGCACACTCTTCATGCTGTCTGAAAATGATTCAATGCACGGCTATACTTTGCTAAAATTGATTGATAAACATGCCAAAAAGCAACTAATGTGCTGGAACAATTGCATTTGATGTCTGCTTTCATATTTATTGCAAATACTCGGATAACGTATTATAGGAATATTTATAATTGTCGATTTATTATGTTGTATAAAAAATGCAAGCAAATATAGTTTAGTCACTGGGTGAAATACTTGTAGTAATTTGTAATGCATTTACCCTATGAAACTAATAGACCACTATTTTTGTATGTGTCATGAGTTTGATCAGAAAATACAGTGCAAAAAAATAATGGAAACTGAAATTTACAGACTTGCTTGGTATTTTTGCTTGTCGAGTGTGAATTGTTAATGGCAACTAATATCTTCCATAAAACCTTTTTACTAGAATACCTGTTCATTAGAAGCAAGTTATTGGTATTAAACTTTTAAGTCAATACAGTAAATGATGTGTACTGAGTGATCTTACGGAATTGATCACAAAGCGACCACCTGGTTTTGAATTATTCAGAAATTTTTGGAGTGTGTTAAATAGAATTCAGACAAAACATGGAATATGTAGAGACAGTCTTTTTAGGTGGGGAAAAGTTGCATTCCCACAGTGTGATTTTAGTGCTGAAAGACAGACTATACGTCATATTTTGGAAGATTGTCCAATAAGATTCTATCTGGGACAGCAGAGTGACTTCCTGATTGTGACTGAATGTGCTCTAAACTATGTTTCTGACTTAGATTTACATTTATGATTTGTGTCCATTTTTACTTTTTGTTCTTTTTACTAACTAGATGTGTAGCCATACGCTAAATAAATAATTAAAGAATTTTTTGTTTAAAGACTTTACTGATGCAAAAAAATCATCCTTTTTTTGAGAAACATTTCGGGTTTTTCATAATTTATTTCCAGCTGAACTTGTTGAATGTTCATCTATGCTATCATGAATTATGATGTGTTTCTACAGGATCTCCACTTTGACACTGTTCTGTAAACAAAACAATTCCAAATTTCATCATAAGTTGTAACGTATTATGATAAAATTTTGCAAGTTCAGAGATGATGCGTTGCACGAATTTTCAGTCATCAAATTTGAGGAACAACATATAGATGCTGCCTAATGATGTGTGCAATGACAGACAAAAATCATTGTACATATGCGATTCTGTAAAAAGTTCAAATAATTGTAGATTCAAGATTCTGAATGCTTCTCAGACCATCCAAATACCAAAATTTTTCACTTTGGCACAGTAAGACCTTGTCTGGGGCTTAGGATGCGTTCCTAGAC
>NW_019386293.1:78622-79625 GCF_000671375.1 Centruroides sculpturatus | reverse complement strand
TTACAACGTTGCACTTAGTCTTTCATATTTGTTGTTAGTAATTTAAAAGACGTTTTGAAACACATACGGAACGATAATAATTTTTAAAAATATAACACAAAAATGAAAAGGGAACTCGGGTACGTTTATCGAGAGCCACAAATAATCCTTCAAACAGCCGCATGTGGCTCGCGAGCCGCAGGTTGGCCACCCCTGGTATATGATATGATTTGTTTAAAAGTGTTAGAAGGTCGAACCTTACTGCATAGCCTTTGAAAAGGAATGATGAAGAGTTTTAGAGGAAATGAGAAGAGGGAATTTTTTTTTCTAATTCAAATTTAATATTTACTTTTATCTCATTAGCTTTATTTATAATTGTTTTTTCATCTGTCTTTCTTTTATCAAATATTATAATACAATCATTAACATACCTGCTATAAAATTCTATTCCTTCTATATTTCTAATTTGTTCATCTATTTGTATCATTGCTATTTCTGTCAGTTTTGGACCTATGCAAGCACCCATAGGTATTCCATCCTTCTGGGTGTAGAAATTATTTCCAAACTGAAAGTAATTGTTTTTTATTACAATTAAACATAATTAAATTATCCAATTTGGTGTATTTATTCTCATTAATGAATTTTCTATATCGTCTATTGTAATACTCGGATACATATTAACAATGTCCAGTGATATTAAATTCTTATATTTATCAATTGTAATACAGTAGACCCCCCCTATAACGCTTAGATACGTTCCACGCTAAGCGAATGTTACATTATATGAATGATTAAATACATGAGCCAATCGCAGCCCGATAGGTGGGAACTTTACGGACTAAGGCTGTTCGAAAGGTTTTCTTATATAAAATTAACCGATTCTAGACTAATTCCACTCAACATTTCCAAAACACGTATAATTTTTTTGGAGTAATCCGTACAAACTATGCTATAAACAAAAAATTATAGGATTACTTACCGAGTTTGTACCGTTCGACTACGCCGTTGCTTAAAGCTGGTTTTC
>NW_019386293.1:0-77141 GCF_000671375.1 Centruroides sculpturatus | reverse complement strand
ATCTATGTCCTTAATTTAATCAAAATTATTCTTTCAATCACTATATCAGTGTATTTCTATTAATAGGACTTATCATACTGGTGTATAAGATTACAGCCTCACAGTTACACAGATTAAAATTGTTTTATTTTACAATTACCTGCGGATATCCTATTTTCTTAACTAAATTATTGTATTTATTCTGAAAAAACTTACCAGTAAATTCATCTTTTGATTTTTCTTTGTGTCTCTTATTCTTTCTTTTTAATTTCTTTAGTTTGTACTTTCTATAATTAATATTGGAAGTTATTATTAATTTATTTATTTTCCTTATATCATGCTGATACTTACTGGTATACTTCATGTTGGTAACTTTATATCTTCCATTTTACATTTTCTCAATTATTCTTTCAATCACTATATCAGTGTATTTCTATTAATAGGAAGGTAATTGTATAATAAAACAATTTTAATCTGTGTAACTGTGAAGCTGTAATCTTATACACCAGTATGATAAGTCCCATTAATAGAAATACACTGATATAGTGATTGAAAGAATAATTTTGATTAAATTAAGGACATGGATGCATATTAATTGCCTAGTATATAAAGTTTCCAATTCTGTTATTTATCGTAAGAAATAGCTGATTGGCATTCACTTGTCATAAGCGGTTCGGAAGCTGGCCTCATAATGGCGTCCACGTGACCGGCGGTATTCAATCATATTTTGATTCCCCAGTTGACCATACACTGTTTATAGAGGGCTCTATACCTTGCCCATGTCGAATTTAGGTCTTGCCCGCCGCTGACTCTTAACACGAAATTTTATTGTAAATTCTAATTAATGTCGGTTTAAACAAATTGAGTATCAACTTTCTATAAACTTGTGTATCAGTTGCCACGTAAATTATACCCGAAGCAGGGAAATTATAATAGTACAGTAGAACCTCGATTATCCGCCCCCCGATCAACCGACCCCTCGGTTAACCGACCGTCCTAGTCGGCAAATTTCAAATGTCCACTAGTGATGTGGCGCTACAATATTTGGCTATGTCTTGGCTACTTTAATATTATTTTTACGTGTTTTAGCTGGCAACACTCATTCGACCATGGAAGGGAGCCAGTATTTAAACGAGGCTTAATTTTCTAATTTTTAACGATACAATAGCGACGATTATTATTTTAAAAAACTTTTGTTAGGCTTAACATCGATGAAAATTCAACGCGAAGTAGGTTAATAGCGATATACTAATATACTAATTACATGGGATTTAATAATATACTACACTAATAATGGATTTTTTCATACTTTTCGGTTATCCGACTTTTCAATTATCAGACCAACCCCAGTCTCCAATTAGGTCGGATAATCGAGGTTCTACTGTAGAAGATTTGCGTTTGAAAGTTTATAGCAAGTAGTTTTAAAAAGGTCTTTATCGCATGTAAACAATCTGTCGCATATAAACATCAATATTACTGATCATAAAACATAATGTCGTAATAGTCGTTAATAATGTATAGTTACGAAATGTTCTCTCGCATTTTTGGAAAATTGCGTATCAAAAAAAAAACTTATTTCAGTACGCCTAAACGTTAATTTTATTTATAAAATTTAAAGTTTGCAGCAGTAAAACTACCTTTAGAGGATTTCCTTTGTGCTCGCAGAAGAAACCTCCAATCGAGAGACACAAAAATACTTTTCCAAATTTTTTCATGAAATCCAATATCTAACGAAAAATTGATACTTAATATTAATTAAGTCTGATTTATAATAATAATAAATCGAATAGCCTACTTTTAGCTTTTTTTGAAGTTCCAGATTGCAAATTCCATACTGCCGAATGTCTTGAAATCCATTCTGCATCTAAAAAATTAAAATTATGTCAATAAATAAAATTAAGCAATTAAAAACACATTAAATACACAGCTACCATGAGTATGATGCAACATAGCGAACAGACCAATATGATAAAAATGAATGAATAAATAATCATCAACATGAAGACCCAAAAGCTCAATTTCCAAATTATTCCAAAATAAACAATAACGAAAACCAACTCAGATTTTGTATTCAGTTGATTCATATAAATCCACAATTCTTATTGACGCATTATCAAATCATCAAATAATTTAAAAATTCGCAAAAGTTAGCAGAAGAGTTCTTAAAACTATAAGAAACAAATATTATTAAAACACACAATAACAAACCGTGTGCAATTCTTCCAATAACCTGTTACAAGTTCAAACTGGACAGTACAAAAGAGTGATTCTAGTGGAAACAGTTGTTTATTTTTTAAAGCAGGATAATAAGCATATTCACAATTTGAAAATTTATTGTTATACATAATGCAATAAACCAAACTAAAGAAAGGCATTTTGCATTAAGGCATTATTTTCGACAATCATTTTTTCATAAAAGTATCTGTTTCTTAGTCTCGTGATCACATTGATCTTGTTGCGACTGGTAAAGGTCAGAGCTATTCAATAAATCATAACTATTAGTAAAAATGAAATTTTTATTGTTTTTGCATCACTTTTGAATACATCGTAAAACGCAATGCACAAGGCACGTTTCGTTTACCTAAATCTGGTAACGATTGCCATAATAAAAACTGAACAAATTGGACGTGGATTTTCTTTATTTTCTGGTTTTTAAATACGCAAAACGGCTGCTCACAGAAACAATTTTGAACTAGTTCTATACCATACATAAGTGCTGTTATCGAACAGGGAATTAGGAAACAACTCGTTCAAATTTTTTGTTTCATATACCAATCCTTTTTTATGTATTTTTTATGTCTATAAAACTGAACTGAAACGAAGCGAGTTCGGATTGCCCGTACTTTCATCTTTAAATAGAACTTTTCGTATTCTATTTTATGTTCTTAAACTAATATTTTTAGGAGCTGAGTTTACCTTCCCTAATTGAACTAAGCTTGCTTGTGTAACATACATAAATCATTTTTATTGATCTCGTGTAAGTTCGTTAAAACAAGATTGCTCGTCAAGAGAATCATCTTATAAGTTATTATTTAACCTGATTGATTAAGGGATTTGTTCTGAATAAAACTAAAAATACTGTTTAGCATTCGTTATATATTAGTAACGATTAACGATACACCGGTATGAGCTTTCCTACGTCCTTCTCGAAAATTTACATCTTAATTACATTGATAAAAATTCACTTAGGATGACATTCAGTAAATTGTCATATTTGTTAAAACGATGAATGCAATTCCCCTTAGAAATCTCTTAGAAATCGAAAGATAAAATAATATTCTCTAAGCGTGTTTAACGTAGTGTCTGACCGAACTGGGGGCTGGACCATTTTACTACCCTCTTTGTTGACACAAGGAGTCTAATTACTTTGCACAGTGTTGATAATCACGGGACGTTTATGACTTGACACGGTTTGAAATAATTATTAAATCCGAAACTTTTTAGTGCAACCGGCTTTCTTTTAGTCGTATGACCCTATTAGAGCTATAAATTTTCTTGGTCCAACGTAATAATTAAAATTTTTTCCTATTGTTAGTCTATGGAGAGACTTGTTGTAAATAATTGGTTATTATAGTTTTTGTACATTCCTTTTTGAACTTTTATTGGTATTCACAAGACTATGTCTTGTTTATAAAATCGTACTGCCCGATATTCTTACCAGCATAGAGGTATGAAGGAGTACCTGTCGAGAGTTGATATTTGGCACAGAGTATTAAGCGCCCAAATCATTTGGCTTAAAAAATCCAGACTCGTAGGTAGTCGGGGGACCGAGAATCGAGTCAAAATAAAATACAAAATGGCGACCCTCTTCTACAAACAGGCGAAACAGCCACCTCAACCCACCATAGTCATGTAGGGGAGAGTCATTCTAAGTCATTCTAAGAAGTGAACTCTGACCTTAGGACCGAACACGTAGTTTCTTCTATGTTAAATAAAATTTGTAATCTAATTTTGTAAATTTGGGAGTGTTTCAAATATGAAGTTAAAACGGTTTTATGTCGTTACAAGTGAGTTTTTTTTAACATTATCTAGTATAGTAAAATCGTAGGACCGATAAAAATTTGACGTTATATTAGGGTTGTCGTTACATTCGATGACATTATAATCGGGTTAAACTGTATGTTGTTTGTGCAACATAAAAAATAATTTCGGACGATACAATAGCCACGATTATTTTTTTCAAAAACGGGAACTTTTAGTTACACATCCACAAAAATTCAACTCTGGCCAACACGCAACGGAGAGAAATTTTGAAATTAGATAGGTTAATTTAATCGAAGATGCATCGTAGATGATCTCGTGGTCGTGGCTGGAGAAGTTTGAACAATCGCGCACAAAAGCAGCGATATCAAAGAAGATAGGAGAATGAGAACGAGACCTGCCTTGAGTATCAGAGTGATTCTGTCTCGGAGACAGTCTTGACCCAAATACGGTTTTGCTGTTTTACTTGTTTTCTAGTTTGAATGAAATTAGGTTGACGAATAAGCGTCTTTTCAGAAAAGCTTCGACTATACCAGGGATCGCCAATAATGTTATATCGACCCTCAGGGGTCGATATAACATTATTGGAGGTCGATGAAAAGACTAAAACTTTCAAATTTTAAACCGAATATTGCTAATCTTGCTAAGGATTATCAAGCTTATCCGTCTCATTGATCGTCAGTTACAAAAATTATTATTAACATATGTACAGTACAATAAATGTAAAAGATGTAAAATTAAAAGATATATATTAAAATAGTAAGAGCTTTTTTTTGCTTGTAACACAAACTTTTTTGTGGGGGTAGATGTGAGGTTTCATTTCCGTCCAAGTTAAGAATGATATGACTCATCGAAAACTGCGCAAACGAACATAAACAGTGGCGTAATCATCCGTTATCGACCGACTCCAGACCGATTTTGAATTTGTAAACTGTCATTCAAACGGACAGTTGACATTGTGCTCTGGAGGAAACAATTTGTATCACTCTTGCTACGGATATAATTTGTAATCTGGAATTTTTTGCACATCTTTTTAATACGTATTTAATTGCGGCTCGCGAAAAATATCAAATTTTGAAAAATGGCTCGGACTATCAAGGAGCTTGGCCACCCTGGTCATATACATTCGAACAATCGCCGGTGTATGTCGACAAGCACAGATAAGCTTTGGTAGAGGTCGAAACGACAGCCGAGAAACCGATGTCGACAGAGGCGACAATCTGTCGCCAAATCCTTTGTGGGTAGCTGGAGGTAGGAAAAGGTCTTTTGATCCCGAGAGGTGGGGATCGATTTGTCAGGTCGAGTTGCAAAGGATGAGAGGGATCGTCGGTAAGGCGTCGGCGATATCTGAATAAAAGACACCATTAACAGATCAGTTCGTAATCACGTAATAACGTGATCAGTTCGTAATTTGTAAAGAAAAGTTACTTTCGATAGATGAGATTTCTTCTCAAGAAATATCGCTGAGAGAAGCAGCTGCAGCTAATTCGAACAGTGGAGAGCAAGGCTATACCCGCTGTCATTGCAAAAAAAAGTGTTCCACGAATAAATGCAGTTGTAAAAGCAAGGGGCTCTTGTGCAATTCAAAGTACCATAACAGTTTAAGTTGTTGCAATAAATAAGATTAATCACATAATTTATGTGTAAGTTTATTATTGTATTATTTTCTTTAATGATTAAGAATGTATTGTTTGTTTTAGGTTCAACAGTTTATTTAAATGTGCTGTTACTTAATTAAGCTTTCTCCTATTTTCACATATTAAAATGTTGCATTTTTGTCTTAACGTAATAAAATATTTTTATTCAACATTCACTATCAGCGCATGATGAATGTCGACATTTGCCGGTGTAAGTGAGAAATAATGATATTTAGCAAATATTTCGTACGTACACAAAACGACTGTGTGAATGCTAACATTCACCAGACAATGTTGACATTCGCCAGATATCGGTCATTCACAGTAACATATACATAATAGCCGAGAAAGTAAAACGTATAAAAGAATCAAAAATTATCTCGAAGGATTTCTAAATCTACACAAATCCTATAAATAGGACCAAGTGGAATAGACTCAAACAGCTATAAATCGTGTTTAGTTGTTCTTTCGACAATTAAACACTGTATACATTTTTTGTATTATCAATACGTCGAAGTTGTTTTTTCGTAAAAGATAAAACAAGCTTCTCTACAGAAAACTAATTTGTCAATTTTGGAAGAACAGAAGTATACTACACAATGACTAGTTATAACGTTCCCAGTATTAGAAATTTTTCTAAAAAGTGTCAATGAAGTGTTCTTTCTGTTAACTAATATCTCGGCTTACTCGGGATTTGAAGAAGTTCTGCTTCGTGGTATTGTTCTGCAATTCGCAGTAGTTCCAACTGTGTCCTACGAAAAAAAAGTCTAAGCGCCATAATCCCTCTACATGAATAGTAAACATGACACAAGGGAGAATGTAAGGAGTAAATATACAGTAGACCCCACTATAACACGGGTTTTTATAGTTCGGATTCCTATATGACGGCGAAAAAATTACGACAGTATCCGTACAAACATGCTAAAAAAACTCCTATAATTCGGTAAAACGTCATCAGGCAGCCGAACTAATTTCCGCCGTCCAGCGCCACGCTATGGAGAGTTTAGGTGGGTAAGTTGAATTTACTATCGTCTGTACAGTATGTAAATTAGGTACCGTAAGTCTAATACAGTACTGTAATTTTATACATTTCTTGTGAAAGAAACATTTCTTATTCAACGGCCGTAAAAATTATTTATATTAATGATGTCTCCAAAGTTCAACGAATTTTTCGCCGAAAAATAACTTATCAGAAATCATGCCCGCCGTTTGGTGCGCTGCTCCGCGACGAAAACAAGCTTAAGCAGTGGCGACGTCGAACGCTGCACACTCGGTAAGTAATCCTACAATTTTTTGTTTACAGCATAGTTAATACGGATTAATTTCGAAAAAATTATACGTGTTTTGGAAATGTTGAGTCGAATTAGTGTAGAATCGATTAATTTTATGGAAGAAAACCTTTCAAACAGCCGTAGTCCGTAAACTTCACACTTGTCGGGCTGTGATTGGAAAGGTCTCCTAAAACATCAATTTCATAAAAAACGGAACGTATCTACCGTTTTATAGGGAGGTCGACTGTATTTGAAATTGTAAAGTATTACGAAATAAATATAATAAACATTCGAGTTATATTTTGCTAGTTTTAAAATTATTGTTAGAGGAATATAAATAAAACTGGTGATATTTAAGACACCAGATTTAAATAATTGCGAAAATACAATAAAAATAAAACACTAACCGAAGAGAGATTTGTTTAATTTTATTAAAATATTAAATAATTTACAATACTTTAAAAGTTTTTAAAGTTTTTATAATTTTTTTCATTTTCAAAATTTTATAAATTATTTACAATATTTAAATTGAATTTTGAAGAAATTAACAAAAATATATTATTATTATTCTACTCAAGTGTAGTAATTACTACACGGCAAATTGTAAGCATTTTCCAATCTGCATACAATCTTCGTTCATAAAAATATTACATTTCCAAACCTGTGAAGAACACGTGTGAACACGTCCACGCATCTTCTTACTCCCTAAAAAAATTTGAAAAGTTTTTCATAAATCAACAATAATAATAGTCATTTAAATATATGTTGAACATAATTAGTGAAATTAATGCTAAAATTTCAATTAATTAGATTTAAATATAATACACAATTTAAACATAAATTTTTAAAATATTAATTGAATCTTTTTTACACAAAATTTTATAACTGTGATTAAATATATTACTTTTTTTTTAATACAGACGTATTAGAATACGAAAATTTTGTTGCATGATATTAATCATATTTTAAATAAATTATAAACAAAAATATATTCTCACTTCTTTTTCTGTTTGTGGGTTGGATTCCTCTTCGACTAAACATTCAGATCCACCATATTTGATTTTTTCGAAATCAGTTTTATTTTAGATTTGTATTGTGTCTTTTTCGCCTTGCTTATGATTTTCTGAGAAATCAATTTTATAATTTAAAAATAAGTCATTTATTTATTGAAAATTATAATATCGTCATTACGTATATATACAATATTAAATAACAATAAAATGAAGCAGACAGAAGGATTTCATTTGTAACGATGACATCAAAATCGTACAAGTGATTTTTTATACATTAACGGATTATCTGTGTTTTTGTAAACGATACAGTAGAGTCCCGAAAACTCGGCCTAATGTGGACCGAAGAGTGGCCAAGTTTGTGAAAATGCAGGGTTATCGGGAATGAGGTTAAAAAAATAAGTACGAGTGTTTCCTCAGAAAATACTGTACTATATTTGTATGTATTGTTTGCTTGAGAATACAACAGAAAATAAACTGCCCAAATACTCTTAAACAAAGAAAAGTACGTACTTTATGAAGGCATAGAGCCTTTACTACATGAAAATAAAAATTAATGACTACACAGTGTACAGTAATTTACCTGATAAGACAGACCTCAGAAAAATATTTTATGAGACATGACGCTGTATAATGAAAATTAACTAGGGGATTTTTCGTCCTGCCAGGGTGTGGCCGAGTTATCCGGACTGCCGGATTATCAAGTGCTGAGTTTTCGGGACTCTATAACTCTCTTACTAAAATCTAAGTAAATAATATTATACTGTATTGATAACAAGAAGTCCTTCCGTTGGTATATTTTGATGGATAAGAACTAATTTTATCGCCTACGCTCTACATGAACTGCAATCGTTATATCAAATTCTTATTAATTTCTAAATTACGTAAATAAATATTACACAAAGTTATGAATTCTAATGTGTTAAGATATTATCAGAGGAAAGTCAAAGGCTGTCAGTGACTACAACCTTTCCCTATGTTCACCGTTCAGTACACTGCCTCCAGCTCCCCTGCCGCCCATTGCTTCTTTTCGTCCCCTAGATTTAGAAAACAGAGCGGTGACTATCGTATATACGTAAGGGTACACTGTATTCATATATTGGCGTAACGATTCTCACTGTAGTAATTTTCTTTCTTGGCTTTCTCCATTGATCACGTATATTGTTACTTTCATAATTTTTTTTGGTTGCAATTTCTCTAAATATGTCGACCTGTTCATCGCTAGTAAGGATGCCATCTTGGCACGGAGATTCTGAAAACTCTGCAGAGGTCATGGTTAAAAATCTGATCTGATCCAACAAAGGCTTTAATTTTTTTCGAAGATCCTCAGGAGATTGATCTTGAAATCTTTCTTTACCCCACTTTATGACGGCTTCATACATATCTACTTCCGATTGCAACTTTAAATTATCTTCGGATACAAGTTTTAAAATAGTTTCATATTCCACATTTTTAATGCTATTTTGCTTAATAATTTCTGACGTATTTCCAGTTATGCAATCCCAACATTTCGTTGCTAATTCGTTTTGTTTAAGTAGGGATGCTGTTTCGTATATATCGAGAACATTATCTAAACATATATTATCTGTAAGATATGATAAACATCGCTTCTTCATACGCGTTACCATGTATTTTTCTGCAAAATGTAACGAAAAAATGGCTTCATCTGCTGAATGTAATGCCACATCATCTGTATATATATATCTGAAAAATAATTAATTACTTTAATAGATTCGTTATAGATTATAAATTGGAATTTAAAAGATTTTTACTTCTAGTAAAGTTCTAACACTGATCCAAGTTTGTTTAGTTTAATTTTATCATTTCTTCTTGGAAAGTATGCTGAAACTCTCAAATTATTTAATAGTCTACATGATTTATTTTTTTATGCTTCGCTGTAATACTTTAAAAATAAAATCATTTTATAACCAAAAGAAATAAACAAATTCATCAAGACTAGTTTGTCGATATAATACAATTTGTTAAGATGTTTGAACTGATCAGATGATACGATACATACTGAAAATATTTTTGCTGTTTCCTATTTCGTTGTTTAGCATTGTGGTAATCAATACTAAACAGCGAAATAAAGCGCAGAAAAATTCCTCTCCTTGATAGGAAAGTAAGGAAGAATTCGTGTTAAATGTTAATTATAAGCAGGTAAAATTTTGCATGCTGGCTTTTTAATTTATAAAAAAATAAATTCACCAGACTTTTGATAAACGGGCTTGCTGTGTGGATTTTTTCGGGGTTTCTTTTTGTATCTAACACCTACATAGGATCGAGTTTCCATTCGATCGTCTTGGAAACAGACCACTTTTGTGCTAGTTGCTTTATTCTATCAATTCAATATACTTTATGTCTAAATAATATGGAGTATTTCTTACCAATATTTTTCATTTGGTTTTTGTGAAAAAAGCATCACATTTTTTATTAAACGCTAATTAATGTAATGTTATGTAACTTATAATCGGGATATCTTTCTGTGTTGTAGGTATTAAAATTGTAGGTTACAGCATAAAACTGCCAAAATGCAGCCAAGAAGTAATGACAATAATGAAAATGTTTTATGAATTTTAAATTTCAAAAAAACTTTGAGAAAAAGTATTAAATAAACAATAAAAAAAGCATCGAAGAAACTTTAATTTTAATATGTATAATNAAAATAAATTAAATTATTCAAATTTATGATATTCCTGTATGATCTTTTTTATTCATATAAAATTCTATTTTACTATCTCATCCCGAAATTTCCCGGGATCCCGGGAAAAGAAATTATTTTTCCCGTAATCCCGCTGGAGGCAAATTTCCCGGAAATGAGAAACCTTAGTACCGATATATTATATTAGCAATTCTTGGCTTTCTCCATTGATCATGGATATTGTTACTTTTATAATTCTTTCTGGTTACAATTTCTCTAAGTATGTCAAGCTGTTCATCTTTAGTAAGGATGCCATCTTGGCACGGAGATTCCGCAAACTCTGCAGAGGTCATGCTTAAAAATCTGATCTGACCCAACAAAGGCTGTAATTTTTTTCGAAAATCTTCTGAAGATTGATCTTGGAATTTTTCTTTACCCCACTTTATAACGGCGTCATACATATCTAATTCGGAATTCAACGATAAATAATCTTCAGATACAATCTTCAAAATAATTTCATATTTTACGTATTTAAAGTCGTTTCGCTTAACAACATTTGACGTGTAGCGAGTTATATACTTCCAACATTTCGTTTTTAATTCATTTTGTTGAAATAGGGACGCTGTTTCGTATATATCGAAAACAGTATCTGACGATATATTATTCATAAGATATGATAGACATTGCTTCTTCATACGCATTACCATGTATTTTTCTGCAAAATGCAACGAACGAATGGCTTCATCTACTGAATGTAATGCCGCTTCATCTGTATATATATAACTGAAAAATAATGAATTACTTTAATAGATTCGTTATACATTACAAATTAAAGTTCTAACATTGATCAAATGTTGTTTAGTTTACTTTTATCATTTCTTGTTGGGAATTATGTTAAAATTCTCAAATTATTTAATACATGGATCATTTTTATGCTTAGCTGTAAAAATTTAAAAATAACATCATTTTATAACTAATAGAAATAAAGACAATCACCAGATAATACGATACACAATAAAAATATTTTTGCTGTTTTATATTTCGCTTTTTAGTATTGTTGACAACAATGCTAAAAAGCGAAATAAAGAGCAGAAAAATTCCTCTCCTTGATAGGAAAGTAAGGAAGAATTCGTGAAGCAACTGTTAATTATAAGCGGGTAAAATTTTGAATGCTTGTTTTTAAATTTCGAAAAAATAAATTCACCAGTCTTTTGATCAACGGGTTTGCCGTGTGGATTTTTTCGGGTTTCTTTTTGTGTCTAAAAACTACATAGGATCCAGTTTCCGTTCGATCGTCTTGGAAACAGACTAGTTGCTTCATTCTTTCAATTCAATATACTTTATGTCTAAATAATATGGACTATTTACTACCAATATTTTTAATTTGGTTTTTGTGTAATAAGCAGCACATTTTTTATTTACTGCTAATTAATGTAATGTTATCTAACTTATAATCGGGATATCTTTCTTTGTTGTAGGTGTTAGAATTTTACGTTACAGCCATAAATAGCCAAAATACGGCCAAGATGTAATGACAATAATGAAGATGTTTTACGAATTTTTTAATTTTAAAAATAGTTTCAGAAAAAGTATTAAATAAACAATAAAAAAGAATCTAAGAAACGTTAATTTTAATATGGATAATGATAATAATAATTTGATAGCCTACTTTGTAATAATGGAAAGGTATTTCTATAACTATTAAAAATACTTCGTAAAAGTTTAGTATAACTTACTTTATAAACAATAAAAAAAGCATCGAAGAAACTTTAATTTTAATATGTATAATATTAATTTGATAGCTTACTTTATAATAATGGAATAGTATTTCAATAATTATTAAAAATACTACGCAAAAGTTTAGTATAACTTACTTTATGAAAACACGAAATGCTTTAACATCATCTTCAGGCAATGCAACATCTTGTCTCTTCTCCGCCATAGAACCATAGAACATTGCATAAAATACCTCGCTATGTATAGAGAGAAGCAGTGAGTGGGTCGGAAAATACTTTTTTTCTTGGCCAAGAATTAAAGTGACGACTGTCATTTGTCCAGATTTCATAAGATGTGACAATCTTTCTTTTATGTTCAAATCATCTGATTGCCAGGACATCTAAAACAAAAATAGTACAGGTATTTAGGATAATTGAGTGTTGTTTACTGCACTAAACAAGTAATAGTAGTGATTCGATACACTTATGTAATCTTATAAATAAAATATACCCCTAAGTAATTTTACGTTTATTAAGAACACACTCTTAATTTTCTTCTTTAAATTTATTAATTTTTCCATCATAACATCAAGAATATTGACTAATAAACTATGTGAATTATCGAAATATATTTTCGATTAACTTTTTGATATTTTAAAACATTACACCAAGAAGGATGATTTTGGAAATCATTAATAAATGGATTTTACGATTAATATTTGATAACGGAAAACGAAGTCCCGATGTAAATAATGTTTTAGCTCACGTAGATTGTCGTTATTGAATTGTTGGTATTTTAAATGTGAGATTAATCGGGGGTAGGATGTTACGAGTTCTCGACTCTCCTACCTCGTAATCGACTCAAGAGCTTGAAGTCCGGTTTCGCTTGTCCAAAGGATGAGTTCTGTTGAGCGGAAGAGTTATAAAGTTAAGGATCGTTAGATCTTATTTCACGTCAGGATCTGAAACTAATCTATCAATTTATCGGCGGATAGATACGCTTTTAAGTGAGGTCGATTTAACAGGATCGATCTCGTTCATGATTTTCGGGGTGGGAATGGAGGTGGTAATGTAGGAAGAAACGCACACCAATCCAATTTCATTAACAAAATACCCGTTTAGTGTAGAACGTATTTACATGGTTATAGATTATTAAGGGTTCTCTCTCCGGGTTAACATTCCGTATAGGTATTTCCATTCGGGAAAGGTAGCTGACAATATATAATAGTCGCGACCCTATCTGCGTTTCGAAAGTACTCGAGAGAGAGCTTACATATCATCGCGAGTAGGATAAATACCTCTAATCGTACAGGATGGTTTCTTGATGATCTTTGAGTTCGGATCCGGGATCGTTGTAACAGTTCGTTGAGTCGACGTAAGTCCAAAAATCGTAGAATAGTTCAGATAGGAAGTCTATCGAAGATGGTGGCGACGAGAGGCAGAAAATCCACAGACACTCACAGTACAAAATAACTTTTTTCCCCCGGTGTCGTCATCGCACTTGCCTTTTATGTGGGGCTCTCTTCTCGAGATTTCCCCATGAACGTCAAAGGGTGATGATGATGGTGAAATGGTGAAAACTCCTTTCACCAATGGTGGGTTAAGTAACAAAATTATGTCATAACAGTTAACTCATCTTCTACAAGGAAGTATTTTCGTGGGAACGGAGTTTTATGATCGATTTTTTATGAGAAAATTTGTCGGTTGTTTTTCTCTTTTTGAGTTAACCCTAACTTTTATAAAATCATTTTGATTTCGAAACAAAAACGGTAGATGAAAATGAATAAGAATATTCGAATCTCAGTATTCTTAAATCCTGGCCCTCACATAAAACTATTCTCATATCTAATGTGCATGTAAAGTTCTTAACAAATTTATCTGAGAGAATTTGAAATTCGTCTATCTTATATCAATTGAGATATTTTGAAAAATTATTCATGAATTCTTCGTCTAATACTTAATGATTTGCAATTAAATCCCATTTGTATGTCTAATATGTTTTTTGGTGAATGAAGTAGGAAATATATAATTTTTCCATATTTATTAGCAGTTGAAATTATTTGCAAATTCAGAAATGAAGTCGCGAGTTAAGTTAGTTTTTTGACTTATAACATCCCACTTAACATAATTTTTAAAACGTCGAATAGTATTTTCATCTATTTCTAAACTTGAACATTTTTCCAATCAACTGATATAATGTGCTTGATTCTACAAGAAAAAAATCTATATTAGGATATATTTTTTATACGTATAAAATATACNCTTAACATAATTTTTAAAACGTCGAATAGTATTTTCATCTATTTCTAAACTTGAACATTTTTCCAATCAACTGATATAATGTGCTTGATTCTACAAGAAAAAAATCTATATTAGGATATATTTTTTATACGTATAAAATATACTACACATTTTAATAGAAGTTAAATATTGTTTACAAAATACTATATTGAATAACATATTTTTTAGTAGAATTTCTTGAAATATTTATTTATTAATACAATTACATTTATAAAATTTTTATTGCACAAGGCTATTGTTATCTTATCACTTATTACAAAAAATTGTAGTAAGTGATAAGGCAACAAGAAATGCTGAATGTGTTGTGATAATGCTGAACACATTCTGTTTAATGTACAGTACATCGGTATATTTTATTTTGCAATAATTTTAATGGTGCTATTTTATTCCCTGCCTGTTTAGGCAAGGATATGTTTTATTGCAAATACCGTGTAGGGTAAACTTGCCTAATTCGTACTTGCGCTAAATTCGTACTTCGCTTATATCTCGACTCCGGTAATAGCTATTAGTGTCTCTAGTAGCAAAAAAGTAAATAACAATCGGTCATATTACCATCTGACAGACAACACGCTGTTACTCTGCTCCCGACAAAAATATTGAAAAGGAAATTTTTTTCAACTTTTTCTGTAATATTTTTGCACATTTCATACGAAATTTCTTCAAATTGGATCGTGTGTAAGTTTTTTAACTATCTGTGATGTATTAGTGCGTATTTTTGTGATTTCATCTGAAGTGATGAAACATGCGTATCTGTTGTCAAATTTTTTGGCGACTAATGTAAAGTTTGTTCGACTCTTGCGCCTATTTCGTACTCGAAGCATGTTCTTAAAACGTACTGGTACGATTTAGGAAAACCATTTTAGATGAATGTCACAATAAGCTATTACCGATTCGTAAACTTATTTTTTTTCTAAGTTTCTGATTTAAAAAATAACCGCAAAAGTTCAAAACAAATTAAAACTTAATCGTCTTTAATTTTAGAACAACGTGTCAAAAAGAAAATATAATTCTTGAAGTAAAGAAAATATGAAAGAAGCGATTAAAAAATATAATGACGAGACCTTATAATTTAACGAAGTTTGTAGTGTATATAATGTACCGTAATTGACATTTAGACGATAGTTACAAGGACTGAATATACATCAATGAATAGACTAGATAGGTCATTTTTTAAATCACTAAAACTGAATTTTAGTGCTGCTTGCGCATCGTGGATGCAAACCATCCTGGTTCCTTAATAAAGCATATCTTCGAGCCGTTTGTATGGACACAGGCATGCATGACTTCGAATCTTGCGGATTGTGGCCTCGCAATCGCTTTAAGATCGGGGATGAGGAATATGTCGTTCTTGACGAAGATGCTAATCTAAGTGAAACGGCGGAAGTCTCCCAGAATCTGGCAACTGAAAGGCAGCAAGAACAAACAGATACTTTAACGTGTGTGGCACAATCCAATCAGACTACTGAGAACAGACTGAAGAAGTTGAGTACCCACAACTTCCTGAGGTACCGACAACTCACCCTTCGGAAAAACAGCAAGATCAGTGTCTGGAAGAGAAAGCGAAGGAATGTTCTTTAGGTATGAAAGTAAACATTTCTAATACAGAGACAGTTCGAGCGACATTTGAAATAATATCTCCACTACGTGGTATTCTTGGAATTGCAAGAAGAAAAACGTATGAAAGAATCTTGGTGCGAAGAAAAGCAAAACTACTAAAATATCACAAAAAGAGAATTAAAAAAAACAGGAAGATGAAAATAACAGTTGGTACTGTAAATTATGCCAAGAAGACGTAAAAGAAAGTATGATCAAATGCACACAATGTGAGATATGGGTACATGAACTTCGCGCAGGAACCAATAAAAAGACAATGGATTACAACTGCGATGACTGCCAAAAATTGGCGAAGACCAGCTGCCGAATTTGCTAAGAGTTAATATACACACGTATTAATACATTATTGATAAAGATTTTTATTCTTAAGACTGCAAACCAATGATAGGATCACAAAGTACGATTTAAGAATATATCGGTACGATTTAAGACGAATGTTCCTAAATCGTACTTTTTTAGTGTTTTTTTAAATTGTTTATTTCTCAGAAGTTTATAAGATTTATGCTAAATTTGATTATGGTAGTGATAAAATATCTCCCAAATAAAAGTTACTTAAAATAATAATTAATTTGTGTTTATTAATTTCGATAATATGATGGTTTTTCCTTAAGTGGTACGAATTAGGCAAGTTTACCCTATTAAGTAAGTTTCAGAGTTTTTTTTTATCTTGTATAATATTAAATATTCGTATTGAAAGGATGATGATATCAAAGAATCTGTAAGAATTAAAAGTAAAAGGTATAGTGAGGAAATGATGTGATATCTATCCCATTATCTAAAATAAAGTTTTCATCGTATAACGAGGAAAGGGATATTTTGTTTTGAAGATATGTTCTCACAACATGATTTTTTCTTTTAGTTCGATATTGTTGATGTCTTAAAAGTTCTGTATTGAATAAAACATCCTTATAATTTTCATTATTGAAAGTTTTTACAAAATATTTTTTAATTCTTTTAGCAGGTTTTTATTTTGATTGTCGAAATATAAGAATGCATTTTTAGTTTTGATGGTTGAGATTGATATCAACAATATTGATACAGAGTCACTGTAGTTTTTTTTCAACGTTTTGACAGGTTTTACCGGAAAACTATTATTAGTTAATTAAAAAGGAAGACATCAACATCATTTATCGACTTTTTTTTATTGAAATGAAAAATAATTTTTCTGAAAAAATGAAGTTACCATGAATTATTAAAATTATACATATAGTATATTCTTATAAAATACAATATACTTCAAAGTGTATCCAATCACTAATACTTACACATATAAAATCGATTTCTAACTAAGAAACATTTAATAAGAAAGATTCGTTTCTAACATTGTAAAATAAATCTGATAATTACAAAATCTGCGTTATTGGATGAATTTTTCTGAAATTGAATATAATTATACTTATTTTTGCTTTGTAATTCATTGATTGCTTCAATAACAAGCCGAGATGAACAGGGGCACCCGTACTTGGAGCACATGTCGCAATGCTTTTATATTTAATATTGGAGATGAGATGAAAGTAATGTAATAATATAATAGTTACGCTCATTTTATTCTTTGTAAACTTTGTAATTATACATGAAACCCACTTACAATCGATCTTTAATACAATTATGACTTGTAGATAATGGCGAATCTATTATCTCAAGCGATCAATTCTATACTTTTATAATTACATATAAAGTATATACTTATTGTACCGGAATATGTTTCAAATTATTATTCCTATAAAACAAAAACGTAACTTAAAAACAAATAGAAAATAGATAACATTAAAAATCTTAATGAGTACTGTCAATTAAGTTGATCTTGTAAATAAGCTAGCAAATAAACCACGCACTGTCCGGGTGAAAAATAAGATCAAACCTTGAAATAAATCTATATTAAAAGTATGGTTATTTTAGCCCACGCTGCCTACAATTGTATGTTTATCATAAAGTGTCAAGAGAATAAAATCAGAGGAACGATGAAGTGTCCAGATTTCACGAGAGTTTAAATTTTCTATATATCATACAATTACTGTAATTCATTGTTAGTATTAGACCTATAGAAATATTTTAACTAAAAAATAAATTCGTCTTCAATATTTTACGTTTGTACATTATAATGTTTCTAAAGCATAATATTACTTACCTCCAAATTTTAAATTATTGATACAATGTCTCACTTTCTATGTAGAGTTGATATAGAATGAAACAGAGTAAACCTATGTTATCATATACGCTTTCAAGCTGAGTATGGAGTTGAGAAATTCGAAATCGAACCGAAACTTAATTAATGGCCTAGTTCTGTTTTTGGATTTGATATTATAAATCAAATTCACAAGTAGAGAAATTATGTTTGATTATACACAAGTTAACAGATAATTAATTAAGCTATTTTAAAATCGATAAGATTTTTAGGTTTGAACGAGTCAATATTTATTGTAACATGGTCACAATGTTAAGCTGCAATTTTTTATTTATTTTACTTAAAATATATACTCTCCACTTCAAATTAGTAGTGGCTTGAAGCCCTGTATATTAAATTTTTCTTTTAACAACACAGTTGTGCCGATCATATATCCAACATCTTCCGGGGGAAATTTTTTGAATTAAAATAACATGACTTTCTGTTTGCGTTAGAAGTTCGTATATAGTTAACTAGTAATATGAACAAATATAGGCCCCTATAAATGAATTAAAAAAGAAATTTATGCTAAATGGATATCCAAACGGAATAATTAGTACTTGGGTAAAGAGGTTGAATGATAAAAAATACGAAAAATTAAAAAATGACCTTGACATAAAATATATTAGTTTTCCCTATATTAGAGGGTTATATGAAGATATTGATGAGAAAGATTAATATAAAACTAGTGCCTAAATACGAAAATTGCAATCTAGATTAAAAGCGAAACAATTAACAAAAATAACTAGACAAGCAAAAGAAGATACGCAAAATATATATTCTATAAAATTCCATGTACTTGCAGTAATACTAATATTTATATAGGTGAAACAAAACGTAAATTAAATATAAGATTGAAAGAAGACATTGCAGACTTAAAGTATAAAAGAAATAATTTTAATATTAATTTAAAAATTTTATCTGTTTTGGCTATGATTGTAGTATCGAAAATAGTTATCGTAAAATAAGTTACCGTATTTCGTTAAAATATGCAGATTTGTATTAGACCACATTGCGACTGAAAACACTGTAAAGAGGAAGCGGGTTTTATCTCTGTGGGGTATTCAAGATCCAATGGCAAGCTCCAATGTTGAAATTGTTTATCATGATTTAAAACTTGCGCCTCAGGTAATGTCCTTTTTAATATTCATATACTGTTTATGTACAGTACTTATGTATCAATTACTTGTTTCTAAACCAGATGTACGTAAATGTCGTGTTGGTGAAGCCTACTTTTGATTTTATTGTTAAGAAAGTGTACTCTGAGTCTCACTAGTCAATGTAGTATAATTGTAAAACTTAAGATAGGTTGTATTTTGTAAGTTTTTTTTATAAATATAAGAAATATAGTGTTGCATTACTGTATAAATTTGTAAAAAAGTGTGTAAAGTTTATCTAGGCAGATGTAAGAAACTGCATTACTCTTATACATGTGTACACCTTTTCAAGTTTGTATAGAATCTAATGGTACTTCTCGCAAATGAATTTATACATTTAGATATATATTTTTGCAAAATAGAATTTCTGTATGATGATGTCTTTTAAAAATTTATGTATACTTTTTTTTTTTTTTATGTTTAGTTGGCTGATGAAGGGCCGTGCCCGAAACGTGTAGTAATACTCGTATCAACTGAATAAGGATGAGAAAACGCCAAGTGTTTAAACAGTAGCACGGTTTTGTGTTTGAAAATCATAAAATAATTAATAATAAATCACTTTATTCTATATTTACTCTTCTATTCCTATAATATAGTTTGTTTTCGTTCCAAAACGATTTTGCACTCTTTTTATACGTCGAGTTTCGTATAAGACGATTTTTATAACGCGAACATTTTCGTGGAGTCTATCCAACGCTTTATACCAATGTTATCTGTACTGTATAATTGATATCAATAACCTGAGCACTGGGGCAATATTGTATTATTTTTTTCATTAAATAAGTCATCTAGATTGATTACAGTATTGTTTTCAGAAATGATAACCAGAAGTTGAAACACTAATTTAGTTTTTATTTCGTTTATTCATATGAATCATATCGATTCATGAAGAATAATTGTATCAATCTTGACGATTCTAAAAGTATGAATGATGTATTTAGTTAATAGAGTTAATTAATTAATACAGTATATAAAATATTCTAAAAATAGTATTTACATGTATTAAAGGTTAAGAACTATTTATACTTAATTTATTTAATTGATAAATAATAACAAAGACGGATTTGGAAATTACTTCAAACGTTTAATCATGAGTTGTTGTGAATTATTGCTAACAAAGATGGGAAAACCAAGTGTTATGTTACGGATCTTTTTATATTTACAGTATTTTCTGTTTGCTCTTGTTAAAGTTGTCAAGTGTTCACACAATCATGTTGAAAAGATGTGGTTTTTTTTCTTTCCACTAAATGAATATGCCTATATTCTAAACGTCTGTTCGCAATCTTGTTTTCATTGGTATAATGCCATAATAAAGGCCTATACTTCGATTTTCAATATGAATGTTTGTTTATTGTGAAAAAGTAACATTCAAAAACGTGGTCTAACATTGCACATCAAGGTATTTATGTACAGTATATAAACAGTATGTATTTAACATGTCCAAAAAATGAAAAATTGCAAAAATCTATAAAACTTTTTGTTCACATTCTGTGAACTTTCATTACCACAATAAATCATACATTACTTTGGGATATTTTGAAGAGTAGAAAAATGAATTTTCTTTTTGGAGGATCTTCTGTGTAAGGAATACTGAATTTCTGTTGTATAAATTAAAATAATTAATAATATAAAAATTTAAGAGAGTCCGCTAAATTCGATAAGTTTTTATGTTGGAAATAACCAAGTCTTTTTTCAATGTTTAAGGCATTTTAGTTAATTTACAAAATCAATCATGTCCGTATTCTAATGATTTGTGAGTTAAGCAGTGCGCCACTGGGCTAATCCCCGAATGACCACTTACTCTGCAACAGGTTGGTAGAACCCGATCTCTGATTTGTCGGATGGCTAGGAGGGCAAAAAGTGAGTGGGGCGTGTGTCGGTAAGTCGGCAGGTGCCGTTTAACGACAGGAGACAGGTTTAACAAACTTAACAAGCATTTATTTATATAACTTAGCTAGAATATATAGGTTAAATGCGGTTAAATACTTTCACTATATACAAGGGCTGCTGTAACAGCTTTATCGGCGGTACAGAGAGAGTTCACATAGCTCTAAAACAATACAAATACCTCTGAGAATATGTCGAATGTGTGTTCCCGGAATGCCGTATGAATCATAATCGGCGCAGGAACTGTAGAACGGCGTTGGAAGTTCAAATGGCTGTAGTCGGTCGCATGTCCTTTCGGAGTCTGGAGACACGATGCACACATTGCCAAGTATAACTTCTTTTGGATCGCCCGGAGCTTCGGGAAATCGAGCTTTTATACGTTATTCGTGGGAAATGAGACACGTGATCGACTTCTGTTGACACAGTGCATTCCGATCAAATAAGTGTCAACTTTCCCACCTAAGTGTGAAAACAATCGGTGACCTCCGATATACTTCTCACCGAGAGTGTTTTTTTTATCGGAGTTGTTTACAAAGATTTTTTCGACATAGGCGTAAAAATCGCGGATCTCACAGATTTATCTCCCCTGAAAACAAATGTAAATTTAGGAAACAAAAATAATGTTAGGAAAAAAGTTATGGTAATGGAGAGAAAATTAAATAGATAATGATAAAATAACTAATGGTTATAAATTAAACGAGTTTAAAAACTGTACAGAAATATTTATCGTAACAATCTCATAGAACATATTTCTTAAGGGAATTATAATCAATCCTCAGTTAATTGCTACCACACGGTTAATCGGGCCTCGAGCTCCTCATCTTTCAATATCCATTCTCGAGTTTTAACTATTTAACCTGCTCTTGAGATTAACGAAGGACAGATGACAGTAGGAATATATTAATCTACAATTTTTTCAAATTGTAGCTCAATAATATATTCATTACAACATACATTAATAATGAAGGAAACTTCACCTCTTCACCCTATGTGCTATTTGCATCCGTTGTTCTCTGTTGGAAGAATATTTGGCATGCAACCATTAAAACTATGCGATTGTTACAACAGAAAAAACAATTTTTTCCGTCAGAAAAATTATATTCGTGTTATGAATTCTGTGTGGAGATCTTTCTGTGGAGTTCGACATTCAGAATATTCTTAGATTTGTTTAATGACGAAATTTTATGTGCTGGTTGGAGAAAGATACTTAATTACAATTACATGTTCGAATTTTTGATTTTATTTATTCCCTTTATATTAGTACACAGTTTAGTTTTGTGAGAAGATCGCAACTATCTTTGAAAAGCAATGTGAACGCATTTCCAGAAGAAGAGGAGAAATGGAAACGTTTGGAATGGTTGATGCTTGGAAGCTTCTGTACTCTTGCACTTTTCGTGATAATAATTTGCATAGCTTCAGATTTTTTGTTGTATCCTGCTATACACAGCCAAACAAATTCGCAGTTGGTTTCATTGTTTTTTGTAATTTTCATTAGAATTTACTTTTTGTACTGTGTGGGACAAACGGTATTTGCTATAACGATTGGTTTAGCATTATGGTATATTTTAACTTACCGCTTAATTAATATACAAGACGAAATAAATAAAATTAGCAAAGAATTTCCAAATTTAAAAGAAAGAATAAATTTGATAATTGACAAACATACAGAAATATGGGAATTTATGCAACAATTCAACGAAAATTTTAGCATTTTCATGCCTTGTGTTTATATCTTTTTTACTAATTTCACTGGCATTATAGTTTATTCGTTATTATTTATGGAATTAGACCTAATGTTAAAAATAGAAGGAATCATTATATCCATTGTTTTCTTAACAGGATCTATTGGTGTTTCTTTTCTAATTTCGAAAATTTCATCAATGGTAAAGTTTCTGAGAATATCATATTACTTGTAAAGAGTAACGTACTTAAAATAATTAATATATCTTTATATAATAGTTGAATCTATTAATTAATTAAGTTAATTCATACTATAAATTCATTCGACTTTTAAAAGTTAAGTATCTAATTAAAAATTCATTTAATCTAGTTATAAGCATAAAAATATACGTGAGCTGGTGCATGTTGAATTATTATATGTGAAAGAGAAGTAATACAATTGAATGTTAAAAAGTTTTTATCTGAATTTCTTAAAATGTCTTGATAAGTACAGAGGGTCTTTAATAATTAGGAAGAAAAAGCATTACAAATGAATTACTATGTCTCTTAGCATTCAATGAATAAAGAGAAATATTTTTTTTATAAGGCTGTTCATATTCCACGAGGGTGGAAAGGAAACAAAAAAAATCCAACTTTTCTGCCAACATTTAAAACGGCGTTTGTGGCACCATCTGTTACATTTCATTAAAACTTTTTATATTTTTAATTATTATAAAATAGCAAAAAACTTCAGTTTGAGGGTAGGAAGTGTTTTTTTTTTTTTAAATTGTAAATACTCATAACGAGTAAAATCGTCATTGAGTCCGACCTTACTGGAGATACGACACACGAATTCCTTTTTCTTTCCACTCCCTCGTCTTTTAACTTCCAAAATTTAACTATTAGAGACATTGCTGTTAACTTTTGGGGAATGCCTGCATACCTCCCTGCGAAATTTCATAAATTTTCGATAGAAAGCACAGAAGTTATTAAGCTTTAAACAGAGTGAACGAACTCGTGCTCTTTCACACATTAACATCCATCCACACAGAAAAACCCCGAATTTTTTGCATTTCTTGACGTTTCAAGATTTTATGTTTAAAAACGTAAAAATATTGATGGGTCATTTTTGATCAATCGCCTACTTTCCCGCTGTTATATATAACAGTGAGAAAATAAAAGTAATGCATTACAGTGCAATTAGTTTAAGCGTTAAATTTGATATACTCCTTTTTTGGTTTGTGGAAGTTTATAAAAATGCTTTACTTTATTCCGCTTTGTATGTCCCAATTGTTTGCACCTCGAGTCAGGAAGTTTAATAATAATATTATCAGAAATGATGAGATTATACAATACTAGTTATATTCTAAATATAAATTTCTTGCATGTAATTTTGTCGGTCTAACTTTAAATTTTATTATTGTATATTTTTTTTAATACATGTACACAGTTATACAGCGATTTCATTGGAATTGTCTAGATTTCTTCTGCTAATCTTCAATTGGAATTCAAATTCAAGGTTTGTTATTATGCTTTTCGATAATGAATATTTTATATTTTCTAAATATATTTTAAAATATTTTCAGATTTGGAATTTTATGAAACGATTTGGTAAAATGCCCATTGGAGTTTCTGTTGCAGGTTTCTTTTTCGTAAAAAAGAATTTTGTTATTAAGGTTTGAAAAAAAATATATTTTCTTCTTTATAAACATATACTTTTAGAGAAATATAATAATTTAGAGTAAACTATACTGTGGCATTAACGTTTAAAATTAACATTTATCTTCTATTACAAAAATTTCTAGTAAGATATTTATATACTATTTTGTATGAATTGCTTTATTTTCCCTTTATGTTTCAGCTGGTTAAAATGCTTTATTCTATTTTCTCGACGCTACTCGAACTTAAAAACGTAAATAAAAAACATACCTGTGTGTCAGTACTTAGTACCACAGAAAGTCCATTGAACAGTTCTTTCTTACAACCGTTGAATACTACTTTATAAAAATGTACACAATTTAATTTAATAGTATCGATTCTGTTTTGTGACAATTGTGTAAATTTATTACAAATACTTCATAAAGTAATAGGAAGTAAGTGATTCTTTGTGTTCTGCAGTGCATACCATCAATTTAAAGTTGTTACTGATTTACTTTGTAATATGTTATTTCATTCATTCAAGATTATATTTCACGAGAAGATTAGGAATAATATCGATACATACATGATAATTGGAGTGTGCAGACAATTACTAAAATCCGGTATATTATATCAAATATAACGTTAAAACCAAAAAGGTAGCATTGAAGTAAAGGTCTGAAGCTACACCCGGAAGATAAGCTTATTTTGTGATACACGCATTTGAATAAAGCTGTAAGAATCTCTTGCAAATTTGTTCACACCAAGTTTTATTGTTCGTGACAAACATTACTAGAAAACTGTACAAAAACGAGCTGATATTTTTATTAATGTTACTAAACAATTACATATCAACTTTATAATAGCCAAACAAGACTTTATTTCTGGCCTTACTTGATGTTCCCTGAATTAAACTGTAATAAATAAATCATATTGTTCATCTATAGTATTACATTACTTATGAACAATAAGTAAATAATATTATATAAATAAAATGATTTTGTTTTTCACATCAATATTTTAATCGCTTTCTGAACGGCCAATGCGGTTGAAATATTGGTTTACCCAGTGCTTTTTTGGGGGGAAATAAGGTGGTAGAACGCTCATCTCATTACTAAAAATATATTACATGCATCGTACACAACATTCGGCACACAAGCAGGAGCAGGACCGTCTTAATACTATTGTTGCTGATCTTCTATTCTCAACGGAGCGATTCAACGCGGACAAAACATCAATTTTTGAAAAATTCTCTTAAAACTTTTAAAATATATCGAAAAAATATGGTGGAACGCCGTTTCATTGCGTTCTATGACAAAAAAGCGCTGGGTTTACCATTCTGGGAGATCCGAGATCGATTCAGGACGAAGAACTCTAAGACGTTTTCAAGATCAAGGTGTCTTATTTAAATCAGTTCTCTTTCTTCATAATCTTTCTTTCTGCTTTGAAAGTGTGGCCGTACGCATGATGTATACAGAAGAAAAGGCTATCTTAGTGATTACAATGCGAGAAGACCCAAAAATGGAACAAATTAGGAAGCTTAGTTTTTAGTGCCTACCAGTGACAGAGTGGATAACACCATGGAATACTGATCACGGTTATAGGTTGGCGTCTTGGCAACGGACTAACCACTTGAAGTTTTCCGGGTTTTCTTTACGTTCGTAACACCTAAACAGGGGCCCGTTTCCCATAAAAGATCTTCCGAGAAACACTTCTCCGTAGGCAGACAGCCCACGTTTCGCGTTGCAGCACACCAATAGACCAAACTTAGTTTTAACAATTAATATTTTCTAAATAAATAAAGAATTTCGAAACGATTTACAGCTGAAATCAATTTAAATGGTATGTATGTGTTAAGTTACACCTAAAGTGAATGTTAAAAAGTTTTTATCTGAATTTCTTAAAATGTCTTGATAAGTACAGAGGGTCTTTAATAATTAGGAAGAAAAAGCATTACAAATGAATTACTATGTCTCTTAGCATTCAATGAATAAAGAGAAATATTTTTTTTATAAGGCTGTTCATATTCCACGAGGGTGGAAAGGAAACAAAAAAAATCCAACTTTTCTGCCAACATTTAAAACGGCGAAATAATGTTAGGAAAAAAGTTATGGTAATGGAGAGNACAACAAAAAAAATCACAGATAATATATCTGATACACACGCTAAAATATATGTCAAATTCTTTGGCTATGTAAAGGCTATAATTAAATATTAGAGGTTACGGCCGAAGTTTTCATCTCTAAAACGTGAAAGTCGAACGATGAGCGCCATCATCTTGTAAGCCTAAAAGTTTGACAATGGCGTTCGGAATGTCATTCAAATCGTGCTCGACGTTCCAAACGCTATTGTCAAACTTCTAGTCTTACAAGATGGTGGCGCTCATCGTTTGACTTTCACGTTTTAGAGATGAAATCTTCGGCCGCAATTTCTCTATTAGAAATTAATTAATTTGACTAAAGGTAGGCAGTTAAGCTTCCATTTCGTATTAAATTTAATAATTATAAATAATTTTCAATTAGACATTTATAAAATTTAGTTTTGCATTGTCATTAAATTTAATACGAGACGGCGGCATAACTGTCTACCTTTAGTCAAGTTAATTAATCTCTAATATCTAATTATAGCCTTCACATAGTCCAAAAATTTGGCATATTGTTTGGCGTGTTTATTATATAATGGGCAATGCTTGTTGATGTTTATACGTAATATGTCTGAACACAAGTTTGTAAAAATGTGTGATCATTAGCGACACTAAGATGCTAACGGAACAAGTGCTTTTAGTAAAATTTCTTAAAAGCTCCGAATATCAAGTTCGGAAATCAAAATGAGCGTAGGTATCATAGTCAACAATTAAACGCGATCAGAGTCGAAAATGATAGTGTCGGATAANATTTAGACTGAATGATTTCTATTTTGCTGACAATTTCAAAAAAATCCACTAGTGAGTTGCTTAACTTTTTCGGTAATCTTTAAAACTGAGTGTGTAACGCCATCTGTTATGATATTTTATTACTAAAATTTTTAAAAATATTTTCAATTATTATAAAATTTTAAACAGCTTAATTTTGAGAGTAGGGGTGAGTTTTATCAAAAAAATTTTGAATGCTAATAACGAGTAAAATCGCTTTCTCTGTTAGTTAATTGTCTTAGTTTTCTATGTCATTCCTTTGTCTCTTGCCTTTTCATGGAATATAACATCATAAACACTGATAATACTGTTTTCTTTCGGATTCCACAATTTAAATCTATTATTACAGTATCCTATCATTCTGATTTCGGTTTCTCTTTTTCTAGTTTATTTCCCTTCGGTAATACGTGTACTTAAGCTTGGTATCCAAAAACTCTTAATTTTGTCAAATCAACTGATTCGTATCATCTATTACTGAGTAGAGCACCGCGAAAAGCACTAGCGGATCTCTTACTAGAGATCAATGATTGTCGAAAATAATGCCTTAATGCAAAATGCCTCCCTTTAGTTTGGTTTACTGCATTATGTATAACAATAAATTTTCAAATTATGAACATGCTTATTATCCTGCTTTAAAAAATAAACAACTGTTTCCACTAGAATCACTCTTTTGTACTGTCGAGTTTGGACTTGTAACAGGTTATTGGAAGAATTGCACACGGTTTGTTATTGTGTGTTTTAATAATATTTGTTTCTTATAGTTTTAAGAACTCTTCTGCTAACTTTTGCGAATTTTTAAATTATTTGATGATTTGATAATGCGTCAATAAGAATTGTGGATTTATATGAATCAACTGAATACAAAATCTGAGTTGGTTTTCGTTATTGTTTATTTTGGAATAATTTGGAAATCGAGCTTTTTGTATTATGTATACCTATATCTTGATATACATCAGCGTTTTAGAATTTGAGTCTTCATGTTGATGATTATTTATTCATTCATTTTTATCATATTGGTCTGTTCGCTATGTTGCATCATACTCATGGTAGCTGTGTATTTAATGTGTTTTTAATTGCTTAATTTTATTTATTGACATAATTTTAATTTTTTAGATGCAGAATGGATTTCAAGACATTCGGCAGTATGGAATTTGCAATCTGGAACTTCAAAAAAAGCTAAAAGTAGGCTATTCGATTTATTATTATTATAAATCAGACTTAATTAATATTAAGTATCAATTTTTCGTTAGATATTGGATTTCATGAAAAAATTTGGAAAAGTATTTTTGTGTCTCTCGATTGGAGGTTTCTTCTGCGAGCACAAAGGAAATCCTCTAAAGGTAGTTTTACTGCTGCAAACTTTAAATTTTATAAATAAAATTAACGTTTAGGCGTACTGAAATAAGTTTTTTTTTTGATACGCAATTTTCCAAAAATGCGAGAGAACATTTCGTAACTATACATTATTAACGACTATTACGACATTATGTTTTATGATCAGTAATATTGATGTTTATATGCGACAGATTGTTTACATGCGATAAAGACCTTTTTAAAACTACTTGCTATAAACTTTCAAACGCAAATCTTCTACAGTAGAACCTCGATTATCCGACCTAATTGGAGACTGGGGTTGGTCTGATAATTGAAAAGTCGGATAACCGAAAAGTATGAAAAAATCCATTATTAGTGTAGTATATTATTAAATCCCATGTAATTAGTATATTAGTATATCGCTATTAACCTACTTCGCGTTGAATTTTCATCGATGTTAAGCCTAACAAAAGTTTTTTAAAATAATAATCGTCGCTATTGTATCGTTAAAAATTAGAAAATTAAGCCTCGTTTAAATACTGGCTCCCTTCCATGGTCGAATGAGTGTTGCCAGCTAAAACACGTAAAAATAATATTAAAGTAGCCAAGANAAATAACCATGATTACAATGCTACAGTTGGATAGGAGCAATGTGTGTGTCTTCTGTATTATTTCTTCTCCCCTTAGAACTCACGCTCTTCACAACTGGGAAAAATCTATCTCACTTATTATTGAATGGTATGACCATTCCGTCCAAGGTTCGATCGAAACTAGATTTTGAAATCGAAACTGAAAGTTCGGTCAAACACTACATTAAACATGCTTTGAGAGTATTATTTTATGTTTTGATTTCTAAGAGATTTCTAAGGGGAATTGCATTCAATTGCACTTAAGATGACAATTTACTGAATGTCATCTTAAGTGAATTTTTATCAATTTAATTAGATGTAAATTTCCGAGGAAGACGTAGCAAAGCTCATACCGGTGTATCGTTAATCGTTACTAATATATAACGAATGCTAAACAGTATTTTTAGTTTTATTCAGAACAAATTACCTTAATCAATAAGGTTAAATAATAATTTATAAGATGATTCTCTTGACGAGCAATCTTGTTTTAACGAACTTACACGAGATCAATAAAAATAATTTATGTATGTTACACAAGCAAGTTCAGTTCAATTAGGGAAGGTAAACTCAGCTCCTAAAAATATTAGTTTAAGAACATAAAATAGAATCGAAAAGTTCTATTTAAAGATGAAAGTACGGGCAATCCGAACTCGCTTCGTTTCAGTTCAGTTTTATAGACATAAAAAATACATAAAAAAGGATTGGTATATGAAACAAAAAATTTGAACGAGTTGTTTCCTAATTCCCTGTTCGATAACAGCACTTATGTATGGTATAGAACTAGTTCAAAATTGTTTCTGTGAGCAGCCGTTTTGCGTATTTAAAAACCAGAAAATAAAGAAAATCTACGTCCAATTTGTTCAGTTTTTATTATGGCAATCGTTACCAGGTTTAGGTAAACGAAACGTGCATTGTGCATTGCGTTTTACGATGTATTCAAAAGTGATGCAAAAACAATGAAAATTTCATTTTTACTAATAGTTATGATTTATTGAATAGCTCTGACCTTTACCAGTCGCAACAAGATCAATGTGATCACGAGACTAAGAAACAGATACTTTTATGAAAAAATGATTGTCGAAAATAATGCCTTAATGCAAAATGCCTTCGTTTAGTTTCGTTTATTGCATTATGTATAACAATAAATTTTCAAATTATGAACATGCTTATTATCCTGCTTTAAAAAATAAACAACTGTTTCCACTAGAATCACTCTTTTGTACTGTCGAGTTTGGACTTGTAACAGGTTATTGGAAGAATTGCACACGGTTTGTTATTGTGTGTTTTAATAATATTTGTTTCTTATAGTTTTAAGAACTCTTCTGCTAACTTTTGCGAATTTTTAAATTATTTGATGATTTGATAATGCGTCAATAAGAATTGTGGATTTATATGAATCAACTGAATACAAAATCTGAGTTGGTTTTCGTTATTGTTTATTTTGGAATAACTTGGAAATCGAGCTTTTTGTATTATGTATACCTATATCTTGATATACATCATCGTTTTAGAATTTGAGTCTTCATGTTGATGATTATTTATTCATTCATTTTTATCATATTGGGCTGTTCGCTATGTTGCATCATGCTCATGGTAGCTGTCTGTGTATTTAATGTGTTTATAATTGCTTAGTTTTATTTATTAACATAATTTTAATTTTTTAGATGCAGAACGGATTTCAAGACATTTGGCAGTTTACAATTTGCAATCTGGAACTTCAACAAAAGTTGAAAGTAGGCTATTCAATTTATTATTATAATAATAATAAAATCAAACTCAATTTATATTAAGTGTCAATTTTTCGTTAGATATTGGATTTCATGAAAAAATTTGGAAAAGTCTCTTTGTGTCTCTCAATTGGAGGTTTCTTCTGCGAGCACAAAGGAAATCCTCTAAAGGTAGTTTTACTGCTGCAAACTTTGAATTTTATAAATAAAATTAACGTTCAGGCGTACTGAAATAAGTTTTTTTTTTTGATACGCAATTTTCCAAAAATGCGAGAGAACATTTCGTAACTATACATTATTAACGACCATTGCGACATTATGTTCTATGGTCAGTAATATTGAGGTTTATATGCGACAGATTGTTTACATGCGACAAAGACCTTTTAAAAACTACTTGCTATAAACTTTCAAACGCAAATNTAGTGAAAGTATTTTGTATATCACTAATAATAAATTAGGCCTAACATTAATTTTTATGATACAAACGTAGACAGTGTAAGATAAAATAACCATAATTTTCATTAATGCAGTTTTTATTTTAATGTTTGACATTTTTATTTTTTGCCTGGGTAGTGCCTGGTTTATTTGTTAGTTTCTTTCGAAGATAAATTTAATTGACTGTCAACCACTCTATAGAAACAGCGCATTACGATTTTTTATATGTTAAATAATTACTTTCCCGGCTGTTATATATTACAGAGGAAAAGTATGGCGATCGGTGAAAAAAAATGACCCCTTCCCATATTTTTACATTTTTGTCCATAGGACACCTTGAAATGTCGAGAAATGCAAAAATGTTTGGGGCTTATTTCTATATGCACGGATGTTAGTGTATGTGTGCGTGCTTAAGATAATTTTATAATATAAGGATATATATAAATTAAATTAGATTTATTAAAGTGTTTATTCGGTATAGTGAAAAAGAAAAAAATTTGGAAGAGAATGGTTGGAATTATGATTACAACAAGCTAAGAAACGGCTCCTGTTTTAAAAAACGTTGTTTTTTTTTACAATTTTTGTTTTTAATTCTGAACTGTTCTTGTTATTTATCTGTTCTAATTTTAACAGATTGTTATACACATAATGTCTAAATTACAAAAAATGTCTAACTGAAGAGAGGGGCCATTGTAAAGCTCGAAATGTATTTCGAATTGGTAATAGTGTGCATGTATATAGGTGTATGTAATTAATTAGTAAACTCCTTTTGTCAAGTGAGTCAGTGTGACAAACCCTAATTACTGTATGTATTAACACAAAAAATTGTAATAATAATAAGGGCAAGAAGCTATAGTGATATAAAAATATACAGTACAGTACTAAACTTTTACACTTATTCAAATACCTTTCCATTATTTTAAAGTAAGCTATCAAATTCATTTTAATATGTATAATAATAATAATAATAATAATAATAATAAAGTTTCTTAGATGTTTTTTTATTGTTTATTTAGTACTTTCTCACAAACTATTTTTCTGAAATTTAAAATTTATAAAACATTCTCTCATTATTGTCATTAATTCTTGGCTATATTTTTGCTGTAACCTACAATTCTAACACTTATAACACAGAAAGATATCCCCATTATAACTTAGATAATATCAAATTAATTAGCATTAAATGAGAAATGCGATGCTTTTTTCACAAAAACCGAATTAAAAATATTGGTAATAAATAGTCTATATTATTTTGACATAAAGTGTATTGTATTGATAGAATAAGGCAACTAGCACAAGAGCGGTCTGTTTCCAAGACGATCGAACGGAAAGTGGATCATATGTAGGTGTTAGACACAAAATGAAAACCCGAAAACATCCACACGTCAAGCACATTGATCAGGAGACTAGTGAGTTTATTATTTTAGAAATTTTAAAACCAGCATTGATAATTTTCTCCTGCTTGCAATGAAGAGTTGCTTCACGAATTCATCCTTACATTCCTTCTCCTTGATAGGAATGTAAGGATGAATTTTTGCCTTTTAGCATTGTTTACAACAATGCTAAAAAGCGAAATAGGAAACAGCAGAAATATTTTCAATATGTATCGTATTATCTGATCAGTTCAAATATCTTAACAAATTGTATTATATTGACAAATCTAGTCATAATGAATTTGTTTATTTCTATTACTTATAAAATCATTTCATTTTTAAAGTATTGCAGCGAAGCATAAAAAATAGATAATGTATGTTAAGTAACTTTGATCAGTGTTAGAACAACTACTAGAAAAAAAATCTTTCAAAATTCAATTTGGAATTTATAACGAATTTATTAAAGTAATTAATTATTTTTCAGTTATAGCCTATATATACAGATGAAGTGGCATTACATTCAGTAAATGAAGCCATTTGTTCGTTACATTTTGCCGAAAAATACATGGTAACGCGTATACTGTTCTCGAAATATACGAAACAGCATTCCAACTTCAACAAAATGAACTAACAACGAAATGTTGGAATTACATAACTAACAACAAGACAAAAATTATTAAGCAAGACATCATTAAGTACGTGAAATATGAAACTATGTTAAAAATTGTATCCGAAGATTGTTTAGCGTTGAAATCGGAAGTAGATATGTATGACGCCGTCATAAAGTGGGGTAAAGAAAAATTCCAAGATCAATCTCCTGAGGAACTTCGAAAAAAATTAGAGCCTTTGTTGAATCAGATCAGATTTTTACGCATGACCTCTGCAGAGTTTGCTGAATCACCATGCCAAGATGGCATCCTTACTAAGGATGAACAGGTTGACATATTTAGAGAAATTGCTACCAAAAAAAATACGAAAATAACAATATACCTGATCAATGGAGAAAGCCAAGAAAGATAATTACTACCGAAACGTTCTATACAAGAAATATAGTCATGATGTATTAATAGATAATCAACCTAGAAAGCTGATAGGGATAATGCCATATTAATAAAGTTAATATATCGACATGTGTTAATCTAAATGTTAATGATATTATCTATGTTGATAATATAAATATTATCGATGCTTGTCTTATTTTCAGAATTCAGTTGAGAAATGATTACGTATTATCGATAACACTTTAATTTTTCAAAAATTTCATTAAATTAAATTATAAAGTTCTTTACATTTGAGAAAACTGATGTGATTGAGTAAAAAATAAAGATTTTCTTTTGTTTGTTTTTTATTTCATTGAAAATGAAAAGCTGAAAGATTGTTTTTGTATTCAAAATTGAAAGAATTCCTTACTTATTTTTAATGCTCGATATAAAATCTAAATAATAGCAATGTACAGTAAGTGTAATGTCATGTATCTGTGTATATATCGTGTAATCATGGATCTTTCGCATGAATACGCCTTACCATAATGGTAAGGAGTATCCATGCGAAATATCCATGATTCAAATGAATTCATGTTCGCATCTTCATAATAGATATTATGGAAAATGGTTTTATATCGTTTGTGTACTCTGTGAATGCATCATAAAAACAGCATACGTCGTAAGATTAAAATATTGTTAATTACAATACATAACACAATTACTGTGTATATGCGTACGATATCAAGTGTAGTATCGCACAATGTATTTGAGAGCAATTCACTTTGTACAGTATATGTGGAAAATGTCGTACGAATGGCATTCTGATTAGCAATTAGTTTATTGTTATTGTGCAGAACTACAAAATTGTAGAAAAGTTATATTAAAATTTCCCATGCAAAAAGTGAGTCCGCTAGTGAATAAATATTTTCGTGTATATTATTTAATAAAATTTGTAGAATCATTTAATAAAGATATGGTTTAAAAAGTAGTCCGAGTGTGATTTAAAAATGGAAAGATATAATTGTATAATAATAAAATAAAGAAAAAAATCAAACAACAAGTCGTTTAACCTATTCGGCAATATTTGGTAACGCCATCTCTTATCACATTTTGTTATTAAAACTTTTCATATTTTTAGTTATCATAAAATGGCAAAAAGCTTTATTTTGTGGGTAGGAAGAGGTTTTATAAAAAAAAATTGTAAATGCTAATAACGAGTAAAATCATCATTGAGTCCGACCCTATTCGAGATATGACACACAATCTCCTTTTATGTCCCCACCCGTCGACCTTTAACCACCAAAACTTTATAGCATCAGTCCCCAAATATTCAAACTTCTCTGCAAAATTTCAAAAATTTTCGACAAAAAGCAGAGGAGTTATTAAACTCCAAAGAAGATAAAGAAAACTGTGCTCCACACATACAGGCAGAAATTACCCCCAATTTTTTTTATATTTCTGGACGTTTCCAGGTATCCCGAGATCAACAAATGTAAAAATCTTGGGGAGGGGTCATTTTTTGACTAATTGCCTTACTTTCCCCCTGTTATATGTAACAGTTCGAAAAGTAAAAATCCATTCTATATGTTCAAATTGACTTTTTTTTTATACACAATTACATCTTAAAAATTAAAACTTTTTCATTTCATAAATATAGGCCTTTGCCTAAGAAATAACTGTAAGCAGAAATAACAATTAACGATTGCGTTGAACGTTTTAGAAACGAGAGAGAATTTAAGAAAGGCGTTTGACAAATCTTAATTTTATAACTATGTATTGAACATATACTCAGAACATTATGTATAAAACGTTCACAATATGTAGCAATTAGTGTTGCAACGAATAGTATATTTGGCCTCAGGCCGAATACCGAATATTCGGCTAGGAACGTGGCCGAATAGCTGAATATTCGGCCAAACTATTCGGCTTGATTAACGCACGTACGAAAATTGGCGCGCAAACCTCATTATGGCAAGGACCCTGCTCTCTATTGGCCCACTGTCACTACGCTTCGCCAATCGCGTTAATTCTTGACAGTTCAGACAAGAGCGTCATGGCAGTATGCGATAAATGATGATATCAAATGTGGATAACAATGAAATGACCTATACGTGTAAATAACGGAAGAAGAGCAGAGAAAAACCGCAAAGTGAAAATGTGAAAATAAATATGAAATTGAGTTGATAACATAATCGACTTGTTCGATTATGTTATCAACTCAATAATCTGCCTCGAAGCAGCTTATTGGCGCGAAATTCGCGGCCGTAAATGCCAAACAATTGTTGTTATACACTTCCGAAAGCTAAATGCTTGTAATGAAAGTCACTTAGCGTGCACGTGCGAAAGCCTGGGGTCGTTCGGGCTACCAAGCTGTTTCGAATCTGTGAAATCATAACTGTGACTTATACCGACGTTTTATCTGCATGGACGTAGCCAGAGTTTTGTTATGGGGGCCTAGTAGAGGCCAACCTGACACAAAATTGAATTAATTCAAATTATTGTTCATTAAAATGAAAATTCCATGATAATCGATGATAACTTAACACACATGGAATATGAAGCTTCCTTTAATCGTAACATTGGGCACAGAGAGCCGTTGACTTTTTTTTTTTTTTTTAGTGTTCAAAACTTTTAGCTTTAAGTTTTTCTTTCTGTTTGCAAATCGGCTCAACACTTTTCCGGCTGTGATTTTCTGGGGGACGTGCCCACCCAGGCCTCCCTCGCTACGCCCATGCCTATCTGTCTCTTTTCTCCGTTATCACCAGGCTATGAGCCACATAATTGTAAAATGGAAAATCTACGACGGAAAAGTGACGAATCGAAAGTATCGTATTATGATGTATGCATAGGCATACGTGGACTAGAGTGATAGAGGAAAGAGAAAGGGAAGAGCAAAGACAAGCGCTTAAAAAGAAGGATAGACAGGGTCAGATGTGCGACGATTCTCGAACGAATAGGTGTGTACTTGTGCTGATCTTTGTAATGAAAAATTGTGAATACAAGTGACTAATATTTTCTTTTTTATTTTGTGCATGTTATGTTATAAATAAATATAAACAAACAACACTAACCCGATAACATTAAATCTAAATACCAAAATGATTAATTTACTCTGTTTTTGTTATTTCTTACTTCTGTTTTTAGGTATTCGATATTCGGCCGAATAGTGATTAAATATTCGGTATTCGGCCGAATACCGAATAGTAACCGAATATTCGTTACAATACTAGTAGCAATATAACAGTTTTAAACAGATCTCTATTGAAAACACGGATAAATTAAATCTAAAATATAATTATTTTCGATTTAGCCACATACTTATCTGTAATTTCAAATTATAGTCTTATTAAATTTTTTATAAACCAAACATTTTTTCCCTTTATACATGATATAAAATTAAAAAATGTAATTGAGTCACCCCATTCGTGGTAACCAGCCACGTAACGGACATGATTGCAGCTAATTTTGATACTTTTCTGGAAAAAACCCGCGTGTTTCTATGCATTTCCCTGGTAATCTCGTTACTGTGAGACAAAAGTTCACTGCAATATCGATTTTTTTAAATGTTTATTGACTTTTGGATCACCCTTCACTTGACTATTTAGAAATAAAAATTAAATCAAGAGAAGTAAGTAGTGAACTAAAGATATGAAAAATTATCGTAAGGCTAAGCTCAATTTTCCTCTTATTGTTCGAGTTTGGGCTCGATACGTAAAAATAAATTAAGGTTCGAACGGCGTTTGAAAACTGGAATACCAACGATAGATCTTTGATATAACTTGTAGATAATGCCTGATCTATTAGTTTCCAGGCTCTGTTATATAAAATAGATAGAAAGTATGTATGGCGGTCGTCATTTTTACATTTTTGGATTCAGAGTACCATGAGACCTTGACAAATGCAAAAAAATCGGATTTTTTTCCCTGTATTTATGGATAGAAAAAACGAATTTGCTCACTCATCCTGAGGCTTAATAACTCCCGTTAAGCTGGAAAAATTCTAAAATTTTGCAGGGAGATTTCTGTATTAGGAGCATTCACGCTATTAAATTTTGGTAGTTATAGGTCGATTGATGGGGAGATAATGGGAGTCGTGTATATTTCTAGTAGGGTCGTACTTGTTGAAGATATTAGTATGTCATTCAGGATGTAAAGAGGAAAGCAAAAGTAATATGTATCGCACGAGAGTAGCTCGACAAGAGAGCACTCTGTACCTTCTTCTTCTGGCGGAAAAAAAAAACGAAGGTAGACGGTGGGAATGTCTTCTCCTTGTCCATTTAGATAATAAAGTATTATTTTTCGTTCCTGTTCAATATAATTTGATTCCTTTTTTGTAAAATACAGTGGAACCCCGGTTAACGAACTTAATCCGTTCCGCGACTCCGTTCGTTAACTGAATTGTCTCTTTCGGTAAAAAAACCCACCAGTGGCGAAGTGGTCTTCGTACCTTAAACACGATGAGTTTGTTCGTGGGTTCGCACCTCGCACAGATGGGCTGGCCACGTGGAGTTTTCTGGGTTTTCTCCACGTCTGTAACGCCTAAATAGGGGCCAGTTTTCCTTAAAAACACCTCCCAGAAGGCATTCCCTCTAGACCAGGGGTCGGCAGTTTGTCAAGTGAGAAGAGCCAAATTGTCATGAAAACAGGATAACAAAAGTACCAGAGAGTCGCATATTAATTTAAATGTGCGAAATACGACACACTACAGGGGCGCCTCTAGTGGACGTTTTTGGCATAACGTTACACGATGGACGGACACGCATTCAATGTGTTATACATATAGATATGCTTCAAATGCTACCACTCTTATGCGACACATATTGATCAACGCGAGTGGTCATGTGCGGACGGCGTACGACTCTATCTCATAAAGGCATAAGTTATAAGGCTGCGGTGAAATCAGGTGAGGTGAAATTGGAGTTTATGTCCGAAGAGCCGCAAACGTCTATGCAAAGAGCCGCATGCGGCTCGCGAGCCGCTAATTCCGACCCCTGCCCTAGACAGATCGCCTAACTGTTGCGTTTCCATAACTTAACAAACAAACAAACTCTTTCCGTAAGGAACAAAAAATTGATCTAAAGTTGATTGTCTTACTCTTTTAATCAAAATTTTTCTCAAATGCGATAGCGCATTGTCGTTTATATTGCGTTGTCGTTTTCTATTGCCACTATGACTTTTTTCTTTCTTGGATGCCATATTGATTAAATATATAAATCACAAAACTGAAAAAAAGAAGGATAGCACAAACACTCGGAAAAGCAATGCTTAACTCGCGCATGCCTAACACCAATTAAAATTTGACAGAAAATACCGTTATACTACGTTCGCACACAATCCACGACTCACTTCGATCTCGATTTATCTACAATCTGGATTGTGACTGTTGCTAGTCGAACGTCGTGCTGTTCGCACAGGCAGTCCGCTCGAGAAGAACCTGGCTATTACACGCGATCATAAAACTGACGTAACTACGCGGTAAGTCACAAACACCAACAAACAAAATGGAAGTTTTGGTTAGAAATAAATACTTTTTCTTTCCATGTATATAATAATAGACAGATGTCGTCGTCTCTCCAGATGTCTTTTTTATTTCTCTGTCGATAGCCCGACACGTGTTCCGCAGTCGTCTTGTATTTTCTCGCGCGCGTGGGAATATGGTATCTCTCTTCTGACTGGATCTAGTTTCGAGAACTCTCTCCGGTCGATCGCTATTGAACCTCGTTTTAGTCGAGATTGTAACGGTAGAGAGCATTCGCACCGCTGAACTGGCTTCGACCTTAGTCACAATCTAGATCGAAATGCTCGGTGCGAACGGGGGTATTACGTTCGTTATCCGAGACAAAATTTTTGCAAAATAAAAGTTCGTTAACCGATTTGGTCGTTAAACAGGACGTTCGTTAACCAGGGTTCCACTGTATATTCAATAGGACTTAATGACGATTTTACTTGTTATTAGCATTTATAAACTTTTGTAAAACGCATCTCTACTCTTAAAATTAAGCTTTGCCATTTTATAATAATAAACTATATAAAAGTTATTTAAATAAAATATCATAACAGATGGTGATGCTACACGCAGTTTTAAATGTTGTTGCCCGGAAAGTTAAATAACTTGTTGCTGGATTTTTCCAGAAGGGATCAAGCATATAATTATAATTATTTTGAAGCATATACAGTAGAACCTTGATTATCCGGACCTCTATTATCCGGATTTTCGATTATCCGGATTATTCAAAATAAACAAAACTTTTACGAATTTGCTGATTTGCACTTGGCGAATTACGATACTGTTTATGTACGTGATGGAATGAATAACTTTTTTTGTTTCAACAACGTCTCACCCAGCACAGTGGTCGTAAACTCTTAAATATATTTTGCGTCATAATAAAAATATAACTTGACATACGTATTTATAAATAATTTATTTTCAAATTACATCATTTCTATGACCAAGGGCGGCGTAAGGCATAGGTAACGTGGGCCACCGTCTATGCCTCGCGGTCCGAAGGGTCTCGCGTTTCGAAGGTTTATGCATTACTTAAAAGCCGCGAACGCGACGAAAAAGTTTTAGTCGTCATAAAACGATAAATAGTTTGTCAAATTTTTATTCATAGAAATGCAGTTTCAATTGCTTTTTATTTTTATAAAATCCGTCTTCTTGCGCCACCAGAGGGCCTTTTAAACAATAGGTAGTCTGTTAGCGTTGGTCAGTAGTAGTCCAAATTCAATACGAACGTTTGTTTCTTGAAAATTTGATCACGATTTAAATACAGTATTTATTTTTAATATTACCGATATGTCATCGAAAAGAAAATGTGTTGTATTATCATTAAAAGACAAATTAAAGTATTTGTTTCGATTATCCAAATTTTTCCTTATACGGACTACTTTCACCCCCCTCCAATCAGTCCGGATAATCGAGGTTCTACTGCCTATATATATTCTAATAGAATATGTTTGAAATTCATATTTCTAAAAAACAAAAACCTAACTTGTTAAAAAGAATTATATAAGTAATAGTTAGCAATAACGCTTATTGTTGTGAAGCGATGAGGAATAGATTTTTTTCTATCAGTTCGTATAAAAACAAACATATTGTGGTTGAGACCATAGAATGATTTCAATTTATTCTTTAACCACTGACCATTGATACCTTAGTGAAAAATTACTGCTTTGTTAAATCAAACATCTTTCCAAAAGATGTTAATTAAACAACTAATAAAAAACACCAGCAACGAGTTGCCTAACTTTCCCGATAACATTTGGGCGCCATCAGTTATCATATTTTATTTTAAAAACTTTTTATATTTTTAACTATTATAAAATGGCAAAATTTTGATGACAGATATGAGTTTTATTTAAAATTAAAAAAAATGTAAATGCTAATAGCGGATAAAATCGTCATCAAGTCTGACCCTACTGGAGCTACACACGAACACACACACACTAACATCTGTACATATGGAAATTTCATCTGAATTTTTTTCCATTTCTCGACGTTTTAATGTGTTCTAAGTCTAAAAATGTAAAAATATGGAGGGAATCATTTTTGACGGATTGCCATGCCTTCCCTCTGTAATATATAACAGCCGGGAAAGTAATTATTTAACATATAAAAACTCGTAATGCGGTCTTTTTATGGTGTTGTCGACAGTCAATTAAATTTATCTTCTAAAGAAACTAACAAATAAACCAGGCACGCCAATGCAAAAAATAAATATGTCAAACATTTTTGTTTGACATTTGTATTGAAAATTATATTGACATTGACAATTTTATGTTTATTATAAAGTGTCAAGAAAAAAATAACGGGACGATAAGATGTCCGAATTTTGTAGTATATTTCTCCTAAATCATAAATTTAATGTAGACCTAATTCATTTTTAGTGTTATACAAATGTTTTGACTAAAAATATATCTGTCTCGAACACTTTATTTTAGTATGTTACAGTGTTTGTAAAGCATTAAATTACTTACCTCCAAATTTTGTACTTTTAATAGAATGTCTCAAAGTTGCAAGTTAGTAATTTATATAAAGTGGAGCATAACAAAGTAAATTTTATCACACACGCTTAGAAACAGTGTATGAAGCGTTGAGAAAACCGAAACCGAAACTTAATAGCCTAACTGTTTTGGTCTTATGTTGCATTATACGCACATAAACAAATAATTATTTATAGAATAGAAAGAAGATTTTCGAATTAACAAAATAAGGTAAACTGTTATAAAGTACTATTTATTTATTTTCTTAAATTACAGGTATAAAAGTTACAAAATAATTTATACCATCTACTGTATACTGTATTCGGTAATTAACGATTTTAGATTCCATACGTGTTTTATTATCATATTTTTTTCTTTTTATCTTCAGCTATTTATCTCAAAAACGATAAGATTCTAACTTTGAATGAGGGGAATGAGGGGTTGACACCCAAGCAAAAGTCCTAAAGGACTATGGTCCTACAAGTGACCCCTCATAAGATATTCGGCCCCAAAGTTTAGACTATGTTGCATGTAAATTTTATTTATTTAATTTATTAATTTTATTTCTTTTTCACTTCATTTTATTTATTAATTGTCCTGAAATTTGAAAAAAATTGTACACCTATAAATTCCTATTGTTGTCTGTCCATTCGTCTGTGTGTCTGCCCTCAATCTCGATAATAGAGTATCATAGATGAAAGCCTTATCCATAAAGGGAAAGCTTAGCGACAGGAGGCCCAGATTAACTATATACGAACTTCTAATTCAAACAGGAAGTCATGTTATTTTAATTTAAAAATTTTCTTCCTAAAAGTGTTAGATGACCGGCACAACTGTATTGTTAAAAGAAAAGTATAATGTACAGGGCAAGCCACTACTAATTTGAGGTGGAGAGCATATATTTTAAATGAAATTAATTAAAAATTGCAGCTCAGCATTGTGACCATGTCACAATAAATATTGACTCGTTCAAACCTAAAATCTTATCGATTTTAAAATAGATTAATTAATTATCTGTTAACATGCGTATAATAAAAAAATAATCTCTCTACCTATGATTTTGATTTTGAAATATCAAAACCAAAACCAGAACTAGGCCATTAAGTTTCGGTTTCGAATTTCTCAAGGCATCATACTCAGCTTAAAAGCGTATATGATAATACAGGTTTACTCTGCTTCATTCTACATCCATTCTACATAGAAAGTGAGACGTTGTATCAATAATGCAAAATTTGGAGGTAAGTAATTGTATGCTTTAGAAACACTCTAACATACCAACGTAAAAGATTGAAGAGAGATTTATTTTATAAGTCAAAATATTTCTATAGGTCTAATACAACGAATTGCAGTAATTGTATGATAAATAGAAAATTTAAACTCTCATCAAATCTGGACACTTCCTCTGATTTTATCTGTTGACACTTTATGATAAACATACAATCGTAGGCAGTGTGTGCTAAAATAACCATACTTTTAATTAATGTAGATTTATTTTAATGTTTGATCTTATTTTGTACCCAGACAGTGCGTGATTTATTTGCTAGCTTATATACAAGATCAACTTAATTAATAGTACTTATTAAGATTTTTAATGTTATCTAATTTTTTTCTTTTTAAGTTATGTTTTTGCTTTATAGAAATAGTACTTTGAAACGTATTCCAGTACAATAAGTAGGAGAGACCGGGGCAAGTTCCGCATGTTAAGCTTTACTTAAATTTTGTGTAATAAATACTGCTGTAAACTGAAAAAAAAGCTTTGCATATTGTCTATTGGAATGTTACCTTACTATAGAACTGGTTAAAATCAGTTTGGAAATGAAAATAATTAAAATAATTATAACTTTACAAAAAGATAGAAATTGCCGAAGTTGCCCTTGGTTTAGGGGCAACTTCGGCAACAGTAATGGGGCAAGATAGGCAGGTATATAAATTTATGTTATTAACAATGCATAAGTTGGAATTCACTATTAAAACAAAGAAATACAAGTTTAAAACCTATTTAATATTATTACAACAAAATGCAAGTTCAAAGACATATATAAATAAAAAAATGCAAACACAAATTAGTTACAAAAAATCAAACAGATAATAAATGAAAACATCCTAAACCAATGTAAAAGCAATATAAAAGCATATTGTTTATTCTTTTATTCTCTACGCATATCACAAATAAATTGAACATACACATTTTCTACATCCGTACAGTCCATATGAGCCCAGAGTTTACATTTACAGCATAACCTCCTGAGAAATGCCATATTTTTCATTGCAATACATACAATAAGTATTTTTACCGTCATTTTCTAGTTCTTTAGGACTTTTCTGCCTCTTTCTTTTAGTTTACTTCGAATTCGCATTCTCTAAAACAATTCCGATCTGCAAGTTCCGAATTTTTTATTTTTATCCATTGCTTCTAATGTGGTTTTATGTTGCCGATCTTGCCCCGCTAGTCATGATTTCGAAACATTAAGTACAACTCTGAGAACAGAATGCCAAGCCATGATCTGGCCACGTGAATAAGTTGAAGTTACATCCTTCTAACAGGAAAAGTAACTTTCGTTATCATGGAATTANCATTCGAATTTAAAAATAAAATTAAGAAAATCTGAAAAACTAAATAAATAAAATCTGCTTTAGAAAGAACGGATAAACCAAGAAATTATTATTCTATAAAAACAATATTTTTGATAATAAATTATTTGTATTCACTTTTACTTGAATTTATATTTTCTATATGTACAAGTTAGCCCGGTACGCCCCCCTAGAAACCGTACCGAGGCTGCAGCGGTGGGCGATTTAGCAGCAGCAGCGGTGTCTTTCCGTGGTATAAATAATAAATTTATATCAATGGGGAATTTTTTCCGAACACTAGAATCTCACTCAAGCCATAACATGCTCTTAAATATGTCTCTCACTGACACTGTGTCCATCATGCCCGTGCTATTTGGGTTAGATGGCCAATGCAATAATTTTATGTACATGTTTTTTGTTGTCATACGTATATTTTTTTTACTTATATTATGTATGTGTTGTGTGATTATAATTTACTTAGTAAATTTCAATCACACAACACATGTTAAGATCAAGAATAATTTTTATTCAGATTTAACAAACACCATTTACAGTAGAACCTCCATTATCCGGACCTCCATTATCCGGATTTTCGATTATCCGGATTGTCCAAAATAAACAAAAATTTTACGAATTTGCGGATTTGCACTTGGCGAATTACGATACTGTTTATGTACGTGATGGAATGATAACTTTTTTTGTTTCAACAACGTCTCACCCAGCACAGTGGTTGTAAACTCTTAAATATATTTTGCGTCGTAATAAAAATATAACTTGACATACGTATTTATAAATAATTTATTTTCAAATTACATCATTTCTATGACCAAGGGCGGCGTAAGGCATAGGTAACGTGGGCCACCGTCTATGCCTCGCGGTCCGAAGGGTCTCGCGTTTCGAAGGTTTATGCATTACTTAAAAGCCGCGAACGCGACGAAAAAATTTTACTCGTCATAAAACGATAAATAGTTTCTCAAATTTTTATTCATAAGAATGCAGTTTCAACTGCTTTTNTGATATTTTAAAACATGACACCAAGGAAGATGATTAAGGAAATCATTCGTGAAGTTTACGTTTAATACTTGATAACGGAAAACTCAGTCCCAATGTAAATGTTTTACCCCACGTAGAATGTCGTTATTGAATCGTTGGTATTTTAAAACTATTCTCATATCTACTTTACGTATATAAATCTTAACAAATTTATCTGGGAGAAATTGAAATTCATCTATCTTATTCCAATCGAGATATTTTGAAAAATTATTCATGAATTTTTCGTATAATATTTGATGATTTGAAATTAAATCCCATTTTGTATGTCTAATATGTTTTTTTGTTGAATGAAATAGAAAATATATAATTTTCCCATATTTGTTCGCAGTATAAATTATTCGCGAGTTTTGACTTATAACATCCCACTTAACATAATTTTTAAAATGTCGAATAGTATTTTCGTCTATTTGTAAACTTGAAAAGTTTTCCCAATCAACTGATATAATGTGTTTGTATTCTATAAGAAAAAAATCTATATTAGGATATATTTTTTATATGTATAAAATACACCACACATTTTAATAGAAGTTACAATATTGATTTACAAAATACTATATTGAATAACATTTTTAGTAGAATTTCTAGAAATATTTATTTATTAATACAATTACATTTTATAATTTTTTTTATCGCACTATGCTATTGTTATCTTATCACTTACTAGAAAAAATTGTAGTAAGTGATAAGGCAACAAGAAATGTGTGTTGTGATAATGATGAGCACATTCTGTTTAATGTACTGTACATCCGTATATTTTATTTTGCAATAATTTTAATGATGATGCTTTATTCTCTGCCTGTTTAGGCAAGAATATGTTTATTGCAAATACCTTGTATTAAGTAAGTTTCAGAACTTTTTCATCTCGTATAATATTAAATATCCGTATTGAAAGAATTATGTTAAGAATTAAAAGTAAAAGGTATACCTTTTACTTTTAATTCTTACAGATTCTTTCATATCATCATTCTTTCAATACGGATATTTAATATTATACAAGATGAAAAAGTTCTGAAACTTATTTAATACAAGGTATTTGCAATAAACATATTCTTGCCTAAACAGGCAGAGAATAAAGCATCATCATTAAAATTATTGCAAAATAAAATATACGGATGTACAGTACATTAAACAGAATGTGCTCATCATTATCACAACACACATTTCTTGTTGCCTTATCACTTACTACAATTTTTTCTAGTAAGTGATAAGATAACAATAGCATAGTGCGATAAAAAAAATTATAAAATGTAATTGTATTAATAAATAAATATTTCTAGAAATTCTACTAAAAATGTTATTCAATATAGTATTTTGTAAATCAATATTGTAACTTCTATTAAAATGTGTGGTGTATTTTATACATATAAAAAATATATCCTAATATAGATTTTTTTCTTATAGAATACAAACACATTATATCAGTTGATTGGGAAAACTTTTCAAGTTTACAAATAGACGAAAATACTATTCGACATTTTAAAAATTATGTTAAGTGGGATGTTATAAGTCAAAACTCGCGAATAATTTATACTGCGAACAAATATGGGAAAATTATATATTTTCTATTTCATTCAACAAAAAAACATATTAGACATACAAAATGGGATTTAATTTCAAATCATCAAATATTATACGAAAAATTCATGAATAATTTTTCAAAATATCTCGATTGGAATAAGATAGATGAATTTCAATTTCTCCCAGATAAATTTGTTAAGATTTATATACGTAAAGTAGATATGAGAATAGTTTTAAAATACCAACGATTCAATAACGACATTCTACGTGGGGTAAAACATTTACATTGGGACTGAGTTTTCCGTTATCAAGTATTAAACGTAAACTTCACGAATGATTTCCTTAATCATCTTCCTTGGTGTCATGTTTTAAAATATCATAAACTATATCGAAAATATATTGCTGGTAATTCACATAGTTTATTAGTCAATATTCTTGATGATACGATGGAAAAATTAAATAAATTGAAAGCAGAAAATTAAGAGTATGTGTTCTTATAAAATGTAAAATTACTTAGGGGTATATTTTATTTATAAGATTACATAAGTTATCGAATCACTACTATTACTTGTTTAGTGCAGTAAGCAACACTCAATTATCCTAAATACCTGTACTATTTTTATTCTAGATGTCCTGGCAATCAGATGATTTTAACATAAACAAAAGATTGTCACATCTTATGAAATCTGGACAAATGACAGACGTCACTTTAATTGTTGGTCAAGAAAAAGAATATTTTCCAACCCACTCTCTGCTTCTCTGTATACACAGCGAGGTGTTTTATGCAATGTTCTATGGTTCTATGGCGGAGAAAAGACAAGTGTTGCCTTGCCTGAAGATGATGTTAAAGCATTTCGTGTTTTCATAAAGTAAGTTATACTAAACTTTCACGAAGTATTTTTAATAATTATTGAAATACCATTCCATTATTATAAAGTAGGCTATCAAATTATTATTATCATTATACATACTAAAATTTGTGTTTTTCAGATGCTTTTTTATTGTTTATTTAATACTTTTTCTGAAACTATTTTTAAAATTAAAAAATTCGTAAAACATCTTCATTATTGTCATTACATCTTGGCCGTATTTTGGCTATTTATGGCTGTAACGTAAAATTCTAACACCTACAACAAAGAAAGATATCCCGATTATAAGTTAGATAACATTACATTAATTAGCAGTAAATAAAAAATGTGCTGCTTATTACACAAAAACCAAATTAAAAATATTGGTAGTAAATAGTCCATATTATTTAGACATAAAGTATATTGAATTGAAAGAATGAAGCAACTAGTCTGTTTCCAAGACGATCGAACGGAAACTGGATCCTATGTAGTTTTTAGACACAAAAAGAAACCCGAAAAAATCCACACGGCAAACCCGTTGATCAAAAGACTGGTGAATTTATTTTTTCGAAATTTAAAAACAAGCATTCAAAATTTTACCCGCTTATAATTAACAGTTGCTTCACGAATTCTTCCTTACTTTCCTATCAAGGAGAGGAATTTTTCTGCTCTTTATTTCGCTTTTTAGCATTGTTGTCAACAATACTAAAAAGCGAAATATAAAACAGCAAAAATATTTTTATTGTGTATCGTATTATCTGGTGATTGTCTTTATTTCTATTAGTTATAAAATGATGTTATTTTTAAATTTTTACAGCTAAGCATAAAAATGATCCATGTATTAAATAATTTGAGAATTTTAACATAATTCCCAACAAGAAATGATAAAAGTAAACTAAACAACATTTGATCAATGTTAGAACTTTAATTTGTAATGTATAACGAATCTATTAAAGTAATTCATTATTTTTCAGTTATATATATACAGATGAAGCGGCATTACATTCAGTAGATGAAGCCATTCGTTCGTTGCATTTTGCAGAAAAATACATGGTAATGCGTATGAAGAAGCAATGTCTATCATATCTTATGAATAATATATCGTCAGATACTGTTTTCGATATATACGAAACAGCGTCCCTATTTCAACAAAATGAATTAAAAACGAAATGTTGGAAGTATATAACTCGCTACACGTCAAATGTTGTTAAGCGAAACGACTTTAAATACGTAAAATATGAAATTATTTTGAAGATTGTATCTGAAGATTATTTATCGTTGAATTCCGAATTAGATATGTATGACGCCGTTATAAAGTGGGGTAAAGAAAAATTCCAAGATCAATCTTCAGAAGATTTTCGAAAAAAATTACAGCCTTTGTTGGGTCAGATCAGATTTTTAAGCATGACCTCTGCAGAGTTTGCGGAATCTCCGTGCCAAGATGGCATCCTTACTAAAGATGAACAGCTTGACATACTTAGAGAAATTGTAACCAGAAAGAATTATAAAAGTAACAATATCCATGATCAATGGAGAAAGCCAAGAATTGCTAATATAATATATCGGTACTAAGGTTTCTCATTTCCGGGAAATTTGCCTCCAGCGGGATTACGGGAAAAATAATTTCTTTTCCCGGGATCCCGGGAAATTTCGGGATGAGATAGTAAAATAGAATTTTATATGAATAAAAAAGATCATACAGGAATATCATAAATTTGAATAATTTAATTTATTTTCTAGTAAGTAACTAAAAGTGTAGGGCCAATCTCACCCATACCGACGCGTTAGGCTCAATTAAATTATGAGAGAGGTTGCGGCCGACGTTTTCATCGCGAAAACGTGTACGTCAGACGTTCAGTGCCGCTTTCCTGTACGCCTAGAAGTTTGACAATGGTGTTTGGATAGTCAGTGGAATCATGCTCGACATTCCAAGCACCATTGTCAAACTCCTAGGCTTACAGGAAGGCGGCGCTGAATGTCCGACATACACGTTTTCTCGATGAAAACGTCGGCCGCAATCTCTCTCTATGTTCTCCTACATTATAAGATGAAAGTAAAATAAAGCGTTTCATTGGGAGTTTTAATGATTACGAAAAAATACTATTTTACTTCTAAAGATGAAATAAAAAACAAACTAAAGTGCGATGAGTGATATTTACTTCCAGCAAGTCTCCACTGTTCAATGATGCGCAAACACAATACATAGATATTACATGAACTAACAAGTAGAGACTTGTAAAACATAGGTAATAATATGCAGCAAGAAACCTCAAAATTTCTCTCTTAGGTGAGTCTTCAAGATCCAACTTTTCGTATAATAAATGTAAGAACGCCGATTGGGGGGAGATTTTTATTCCCTACCGTCGGGATGGTCTAAGGTCTTAGCGTATGTGGGTGGCGGTTTTTAAATGCAGCAAAGACAAGTGTTTTACAAAAGTAAACCGTTTATTCCGGACGATAATGCTTACATAAATTTTTCGGCTTCGGTGCTGGTCTTGCGTTGCCGGGAGTTTCGGCGGTGATCCGGTGCGTCATCGTAGGGGCCCCTGGACAGTGTTGAGGAGAAAAAAGTTCGATGTCTCGAAAGTCGATGCATGAAAGATGAAGATATACGAATACAACAGAAGTATAGGTGGAAGTCTTGGTGGAAGTAGAAATCAAGTAGAAAAAGTCCCGCTGTCCTTGAATTTTGCGTTTTTATAGGGTTTTTGCGATCGGCTTCTTGTCAATTGGATAGATCTTACATCACCGTTTTCCAATTGGTCATCCACCTGTCTCCAGGTGTAAATGGAGCTTCGTTAAGTTCGTGGAAAAGGTCGGCTGGAGATGGTTTATTCGACACCATCTTTTCGAATCTGATCGCGTTTAATTGTTGACTATGACACCTCTGCTCATCTAGACATTTTTTTTATCTAGTTTCGTTTTGCTTTCTAAACTGCGTCTTAACTTTTAATATTTTAAATTTTCTTCTTTTTATCTTAAATTTGGGTTTTCTGTCAACTTTTGATGAGCGGGTCGGGTGTCGCCGATTCGACACTTATATATATTTTGCTTTCTCGACGAATTTAACATAACAAATTTTTACATATCTTTCCTTTTTTGGGGGGAGGCTATTTCCAGGGCCTCACATAAATACTAGAAAGAAAACCTGACATGGTAAATTATTATTGAAATGCGAGATTTCCCGGGAAAATAAAATTTCCCAGGATTTTTCTCGTAGGGAATAAACGGCGAGAATCCCGGGAAAGAAACCCTAATCGGTACATGTAGCCCAGGGGAGTTAAACACAAACTCAAGTGCCAATTTTTTGTCTCAAGTATGACAGCGGACCAGATTAAAAATAAAATACAAATGTAATACTAAGTATAAATAAGAAGTATATAAAGAATGATTTTATTAAAGAAAAAAATTATAATTTTTTTAAGTAGAGACGTATTAAACCAAAATATTATTTTGATAATCCAGAAACTTGATTTTTACGCTTCATTATCTTCTCGATGTTTGATGTCAACGATGTATTGATTTTCAAAATGGACTGAAGATGTTCATCTGTAAGTCTTGAACGGTATTTAGATTTATTAATCTTCACTGTTGAAAACAACTGTTCACACACATATGAACTTCCAAACATGCATAAAATGCGGGCAGCATGGTTCCTTAAGTAGGGATAGCTATTTTGATTGTGAAGTACTTTGTATAAAATGCCAAAACGTCAACTTCATTGAACTTGCTTTTTAAAAGCAGTATCACACTGCAAATCTATTAGTTCCATTTGCAAGTAAGTCGGTGCTTTACCAACATCGAACGTAAACAGATCATTAAAAAGAGGAAAGTCGTAGGTATTGAGCTCGCTAAAATCTGCAAAAAAATCAAATTCAGCAATAAGATCAAGCAAACGGTAAGAAAAATCTGCTAATTTATCTGCATTGTACGTGCCGATTTTACGAATGCTAGGGAAATGGTCAAGTTTTTGTTCTCGCAGCTGCGGTTCCCACAACTTTAATTTTATTTTGAAAGCTTGAACACTTGATGAGTACAGTTGCGTAACGATTACATTTTTTTCTTGAAGTTTAACGTTCAAATTATTCAAGTGTTCCGTCATATCTACTAAGAACGCAAAGTCAAGCCACCATTCATCACTGTGTTCCATCGGTTTGCCCTTTTGAGCCATAAACGTAACAACGTGTTTACGTAATTCGAAAAATCGTTTAAGCATTGATCCACGACTAAGCCACCGTACTTCTGCAAAGTAGGAAATATCTGAACATTTTTCATCAAGGTCGTTTAAAAATTGTGTGATTTGCCGATGATTTAGTTCTCTACTTTTAATAAAATTAACTGTTTTAATTATGGGATTCATTACATGCTCCATTTTCAGCACTTTAGAGGCCAAGACTTCTTGATGTATAATACAGTGAATTCCAACGAATTTGGGTCGTTCACCTTTAATTTCATATAAAATTTTGTTCCGTATTTTTGTGACAAGACCAGCATTTTTACCGACCATGGATGGTGACCCATCTGTGTTTTTTTTTTAAACTCTTTCCGCCCTGTGGGCACTAAAGGGCCTCTTTTTCCAAGCCCATTATGGGTTCTGCCAGGCCCACAGTGGGGCTGCCGGGTGGTGAGGGACGGGGCCCGACATATCCGAACGGACCATCCCCGTAAAATTCCTGGGGATTTTTCGACCCGTTCGGATTCGAACCCGGGTCCCCCAGAGTAGTAGGCTGCCACCTTGACCGCTCGGCCATCCGGCCGCGACCCATCTGTGGTAATACTGCAGAATTTTCTCCAATCCAAGTCATAATTTGGTACTAATTGCTCAATTGCTGAGTAAATATCTTGAGCTGTGGTAGTACTCTTCAATGGTATGCACTGCAGCAACTCTTCCATGATGTTAAAATCTTCATTAATTCCACGAATAAATACAGGAAGCTGCGATGTATCTCCGATATCTGTACTTTCATTGGCTGCTAAGGAATACTAGATAAATTTTTTAATTTTATGTTTAAGTTGAAAGTCCAAATTTTCTGCCAATTCATTTACTCTGGAAGCAATTGTATTTCTAATCAGGAGAATTTCTTGAATGACTTGTTTCTGTGATGGGGATGAAATGTCGGCCACGTCTAGCATACATACTTTTAAAAATTCGCCGTCACTAAAAGCTTTTGATTTTTTTGCAATTTTTAGTGCGATCGAATAACTAGCTTTCAATGCCTTCTCACTGTTAGTTTTTGATTTTTTTTTTAAATGATTGCTGTCCCATAAGTTTAGTTTTCAAAGATGCCAGTTTTTCTTGCCTAATTTCGTTGGTAAATAATTCAAACTTGTCTTTATGATTCGTTTCGTAGTGTCTTTTCACATTAAATTCTTTATAAACGGCAATAATCTTATTTTAAATCAAACAAAGTGGTTTACAATTCATTCAATAAAAAAATACAAAATTTCCCACTTTGGATGGAAAAATCGGCACTCACTATCAACTTCTCTTTTTACTGGCATTATTTATTGAAAATTTTTTCACCATTGCAGTTTATTTGACCGAACTCGCTCACCAATAAGAAAACGCAACAAAATCTCTAATTACGGAAGTGTCTTGAATACTGAACAACGTTGCCAAATGATTTTAGCTTTTGTGGACAAAAATTTTCTAAAAAGTAGCCCAAAAGTATCCGAATAAAAAAATTTATTTTTAATAACCCAAGATCTGATAACAAAATAAAAAAAACAATATTTATTCATACTTTTCCTGCAAAAATAAATAATCCTGTTTAGACGGACTTTGAAGTTCAAAAGATGAAATAGAGAAAACATAATGTAAACAAGAAATTAAACACAAAAATAAATCAAATAAAATTAATATCTCTAAGTAATATGAATAAATAAANTTAGACGTAAATTTTTAAAATACCAACGATTCAATAACGACATTCTACGCTGACTAAAACATTATCTACATTAAGACTTACTTTTTCCGTAATTAAACGTAAATTTTTAAAATACCAACGATTCAATAACGACATACCTTACTTATTTGACCTTCACCTTGTATTGTGTAACATTGTGTAACACTAACACCAAACAATTTGAGATAGGCAATGAACTACTGAAATGTAAAGTTTCATCAATGGAATCATTTCATGTACTGTTTTCTTCGTTATCAATTGTTACATTTCATAATACATCCCTAATTAATTTTTCAATAACGAATAAAACCTTACTCATTTCTGAAACACGGAAGTTCTCATAATAATAAGTTTCCGAAAATACAATTTTGAAACAAAGTTTTACTTCGATCATTTAAAAATTTTCCATATTTTTGAAAAAATACTACAGTATTTCTATCCCAACACTAAAAACTGGCTCAAATTTTTCTACATAGCGGGAAATTATTGAAATTCCCTACGCAGTAACATTACAGATCAATGTTGCCGGATCACGAAAAGTTAATGAAAAAATTTTGTATAACCCACAAACCTCACAATATGACATTATCCAAGTAATCTACTGGTGGATAATATTAACGTTTTTCGGATAAACTTCCAAATATGCTGTTGAAACGATTTTCTTTCAGTATTTCACAGTTTTTGGTTAAAGTTAACGTAACCAGAGTACTCTTAACGATATCCAACTTTGGACATTACTTGTATACAAGAATACATACTATCACACAGAACATCTGATCATCAATACAGTACTCGAAGTTATTAGATCGTTGAATATAACATTTTTCGGCCAATGTTTATATAAGAAACGTGTATATTTAAGTCATTATGATGTTTTTAACAAAACAATATGTAGCAAAAGTCTCAAGTTACAGTCCAAATACAATTTGCATAACACCAGTCACGTACAGACTTTTTGAAAAACGCGCCAAGTATCGACAATGGACATGTGTATGTTGATGGCTCTGAGAGCATTATGCCAATATTTTGTATAACATAAAGCTTAAATACGCTTTCCTGGAGTCAATAGGCCCACCAGTGGCCAAGCTGTTCCATTCCCTGAACATTTGGTCGTTGGTCCGCGCCTGGCCAGAACAGGTTGGCCAAGTGGAGTTTTCTGATTTTCTCCATATCTGTAACGTCTGAATAGGGGCCAGTTACCTTTAATTAAAAAGACTTCCCGGAAGGCAATCACCATATGCAGAACGCCCAAGTATTGCCTTGCCGTAAGATAAATAAACAAACGAACAAACAAACAATAGTTTTAAACAAACAGGGATTCTTTAAAGCTATAAAATTCCATTTATTTTCATGTTACAGTGTTCCCTATTCTGTTTCCTTTAATTAAGTTCTACCCACTCGAGATACGACATATGAATCCTCTCTATCTTCCCTCTTTCTCTACCTTTAATCGCTANTTTTTGAACACTTCGAAGACAATTTTAAGAAAGACTGTTTTATATTTTGTTCTGCATTAAAATCTACCATTTCATCTAATCTTGTTAGTTTATTCATTTCGCTTTGGAGGAGCATTTCTTTAATTTTCTGAAGTAATTTTGTAGGTTTGTGCAATTGCAATACAGTGTATTCCCTATTCTGTTTCCTTTAATTAAGTTCTACCCACTCGAGATACGACATATGAATCCTCTCTATCTTCCCTCTTTCTCTACCTTTAATCGCTAGAATGTTTGAAGTAGATGATCAAAATCATGCCTCCCATTCACACACACAAATACAAACAAACAAACATCCATACACGCAGAGAAAAAAAATGCCAACTTTTTTGCATTTCTCAACGTTTTAATGTTCTCTAAGCCCAAAAAATGTAAAAATCTTCCGGGGTTATTTTTTGACCGATCGCTACACATTCCAACTGTTATATATAACAGCCGGAAGATAATACTATATGTTCCATATGTGAGCTGGCCGACTTTTAGGAGGGAATCAATTAATCTCGCGTCAGGAAAAGTTTAGGGACTGATCGTATGTGGGTGGTGATGTTGGAGGCAAAGATGACACATCTATCCGACACCGTCTGTCGACTCTCGACAGGGAGACGTTGATCGAATCTATACTCAGTGGTGATATTCAGCGGGTTCGCACAGGTTCCGCCGAACCCGTTGTTAACATTTTCAGTTTTCCGAACCTTGTTGAACACACGTAACATTTCTCACTGGTTTTGTTTCTTTTAAAAAATATATTAAAATATAAACGTATTATACTCTGTAACACTACTAAACTAGAGCCTTATATCACGTTCGCCTTGGTACGACCTCCCTCGACCGTTTCAGTCAAGATTGAAACGGTCAATCGCGACCGACTCAAGAGGTTCAATCGAGGTTCAATCGCGACCGACTCAAGAGAGTTCTTGAAACTAAATCGTCATAAGAGATATCCCACAATCCCACGCGCGCGAGAAAATACAAGATGGCTGCGGAACACGTGTCGTAATAAAATATATACAAAACAAACCATTTTGAACACTTTTTTATTATTTATAAAAAAAATAGCTCTGGCATAAACAATGTTAATTTAAATTTTAACTGACTTAATTTTGTGAACGCATCTTTTTTATTTATATGAGTATCTTAAGGTCAGTTTTTGCGCTAATCTTGCTAATGCACCATTTGAGCAAAAAAAAAAAAATGTTAAGGAAAAATTTTCTGTTAGCGAACCCTTTGTTAAATATTTCGAATATCACCACTGTCTATACCTCCACGCTCATTACTTAGCCCTTTATTTCTTTTATTATGACATTTTAGAATTCGAACGATCCAGCGCGATGTCTCTTTGACCATCGAACCTTCTCCTTTTTCACAATTTCTTAATCTATTTCGATTGTATACGAGCGTTTGTGTCAAAGTTCCATCTCTCGATTTGACATTGACAGATTGTTTAACACGTGTTGGAGTAGTCCCGGGACTCGTTGTTTAGATAAAGGGTTTTTTTTCTCTTTCTCTCTTATATAATCTTATATTCTCTTTCTCTTATATAATCTATCATTATAATTTAAACACAAAAATTCCGCGATTTACGCGATTTCGGACATCGTCTGGGACCTCACATATACAAATGTTCACATTTATCTGAATTACCTTAAACTATACATACATTTGTATTCCTAGTAAACAGTAATAAATTTTTAGTTTTATTTTTCATTTTAATTATAATTAACTTGATTTGTATGACATTACTGATATAATACATACGTTGGACATTGATAAACCTTTCTCGACTTAACCGCTTCTCTCCGTTTTCTCCACTGGTCCAGTATATTGTTACTATCGTAAGTCTTTGACGTAGAAATTTCTCTAAATATATCAATCTGTTCATCGTGAGTAAGAATACCATCTTGGCACGGAGATTCCGCAAACTCTGCAGAAGTCATACTTAAAAATCTGATCTGTTGCAACAAAGGCTCTAAGTTTTTTCGAAGATCCCCGGGAGATTGATCTTGAAATCTTTCTTTACCCCACTTTATGACAGCGTTATACATATCTAACTCCGATTGCAACGTTAAATTATCTTCCGATACAATCTTCAAAATAGTTTCATATTTCACATTTTTAACGCTATCGTGCTTAATAATTTCTGATGCGTTATTAACTATGTAATTCCAACATTTCGTTGTTAATTCATTTTGTTGAAGTAGGGCTGCTGTTTCGTATATTTCGAGAACGGTATCTGACGATATATACTTTGTAAGATATAATAAACATTGCTCCTTCATAAACGTTATCATGTATTTTTCCGCAAAATGTAACCCATGAATGGCTTCTTCTATTGAACGTATTACTATTTTATCTGTATATATATAACTGAAAAATATAATTATTGTTATAAATGTTTGCCATACATCGGAAATTAAATTATATTTATAATAATTATGAATAAAAATATATTTTTTCCTGCATGTTATTTTTCATAATAAACACTGTATATCTACTTTTGCACTCCTCTGTGTACAGAATAATGTGTAGAATATGTATTTAGGTTAATTCATTCAATAAAATAAAGTTTTTAACAGTAAAAAATATTTTAACAAAAGACTAAAGCTGTTAAAAGTATCTATATAAAAATTTGTACAACTTACTTTATAAAAATAGAAACGGCTTTCTGATCATCATTAGGTAGTAAGATATCCCGTTTCTTCTCCGCCATAGGGCCATAAAACATGGCGTAGAACACTTCACTATACATAGAGAGAAGCCAAGAGTGTGTCGGATAACGTTCCTCATTTTCACCAACAATCAGAGTGACATCACTCATTTCGTGAGATTCCAGAAGATGAAATAATCTACGTGTTATGTCAGAGATATTCGTTTGCCAGGACATCTAGAAGAGAAAAAATAGTAGACCTATTTGTTTAGAAATATACATATTACGTTTTGCAGAGTAATAATCTAACTTTATATAGCATTACTTAAAATATGTAAATAAATAAAATGTTTGTTTGTTGAAATAAGGCAACACAACACATGAGTGATCTGCCAGAAGGCGTGGAAGACTTTACGTGGCCATTTGTTGGTGAGGTGCAAACCCACCAACGGGTTCCAACCAACAATGCTTGGCCACTAATAGGCGTAAACACACAACGAGATAATATCATACAATCCCTTCTTATTTAATATGAAATTTATTATCACAAATCCAACGAAATACAAACGTTTTAAAGTTTCCTATTGTATTTCAAACCTTCCAAAAACATTAAGAACACGTGCTCTAAATAAAAATTAAAAGAATATTTAATTCGAAATTAAGAATAATTTTACTTATTAAAGAATAGGTAATGAGAAAACATGCATTATTCATCACAGTCAGCAGTTTTCCAGCGTTTTTCATGATTTTGTTATGTGTTATGATAAGCATAATCTATTGAAATTACTAAGCGAATTTCTATCGATTGATTCTATTACATTAATTTATATTATTTCGAATATAATATTAATAAAATAAACAATTAAAATATAATATTTACTTGCGCATTGCTTCATATAGCAATTTTTTAAAGCTATAATTATTTAATTATAATTGTACGTTGACCTTAAATTAAATTAGTAAGTATAATATACTTTATAACTAGAGTGATCGTGTTTATCGACCAAACCTGGACAATTTGAATGAAAGATGGGTCTAAAAATGACTAAACTTAGATTATTTCTAAAAAAAATTATTTATATTTGTTTTGTATGTAAAGAATTTTCTTTTATAAATCTGATGAGATCCGAGATCGATATCACATTTTTTATTTGCAAATTGTTTATACTTTGCGAATGTTCGACAAATTGTCTTCCTTGTGTTGACAAAGATAATTTGTCAAGGCGGGGTGACACCCGAGAGGACTTTCTAAGGTAAACTAATCTTATTTAGGTGTTACATCAGCGAAGAAACCCACCAAACTTTAGCTAATTATTCTTTGCAATTCATTTATTTTAAATATTATTATCCATTGAAAACTCACAATTCTAAGAAAAATATTTGTTGACAAAGAGATTTATTATTTTAACATACCTTTGACTGGTCGAGTAAATAACCGGTGATAAAAGGAAACGTGGGTCGGCCGTGTGGCACTCGCTATTTAAATAACTGTTTTAAAGCGACGTCACAGTCACGCGTTATACGTAATGAAGTTGGAATAGTTTATGATTTATAAATAATGAAAATGTATTGAACTTTCTTTGTTAAAAGCATAAAAAATTATTGGCACAGATTGTTTTCTAATTAAATAAAATAAAGCAAACTTCTGCTAAGTATTCAAAGATTTCTTTTTCTGTAGGAAGTTAATAAGGAGTAAAATCTTCATTATGTGACAATACCGAAGGGCCCCCTATTCTTCGGCACCGAAGGGTTGACTACGCGTCGGCGAACACCGTAATGACAAATTCTGTCAGGACTGACACTACTATGTCTTCTGGGTAGACACAGAAACCTAGATGGCCGCAATTTCCGTCTTGTTCGCGCGAGCGGTCGCGTCTGTGGAGCCTTAGGTTTGAAATGGAGACGGAGGGAGATACCCGGAAGAAGTGCACTCCAAAAGGCTATTCATTTAACAAATACCCATTTATTCAGAGAGGCTACTTACAGAATTTAAGACTGAGGAGATAGTTTTTTCACTAACTCGGTAACTATCAAGGAGGAAGCTTATCATATCCGGAGAGAGAGAGAGCTTATAAAACTTCCGCGCGACGATAAAACTTCCTGGAGTTCGAGTAGATTCTTGATGTAGGTTCGTCCTTAGGCCATCCAAAGAGGTTCAGGATTTAACCGCTTGTCTGCTAGATATTTGGCCGCCCTCGCCCGATTACGTGAATCATGAGTAGAGTTATAACTTAACCCAACCGATAAACAATTTACTGGTATGTTTTTATGATATTTCTGTATAGTTGACAGGAGTTTTTAAAAAATCCATTAAAATATTTGATATTTTTATTTCGCTCTCCCATTTTATATTACTTACGGATCTCAATGTTAAACTAGTGATATTACGATTTCGTACGTCCCATCTTTAAGGGGATGTAGAAAAAAATGTGTACAATTCTTGTATAATATTAAAAAATTAACTGTTACTTTGGTAGCATCATTTACAACTAAATTTAATGAACGAGAGAGATGCACGAGATACATAAAAAGCTCTAGAATTTATTTTCCTTAAATTTATGATTTATGTATCCGTCTGTCATAAAAATTTGTCTTGCCACTTTTTTCCCGAGACTACAAATATTCGAGTACAAAGTAACCGATTTCTACTTATTTCTACTTAAGAAGTACTTAAATAATTAAGCGATTAGGGAATTATGGACATAAAACCCTGCCGAAAGAACCGGAATTTTACTTAAAAGCTTAACCGAACCAATCTCTAGCCGAGTGCAGTGTAGACTGATTTCTTCGTAATATTAGATTTAATAAAGACAGAAATTTTTCCAGTTCAATATAGGCCTAAGTGACTGAAAAGTATATTTTGGAAATTTCCGTTGACCCTTTTCCTAAAACGAATTACTGTAGTTAGAAAACAAACGACGGACAATCTATTAAGTTTAACATATTTAGATTTTTACAGCTATGATGAGAAACGTTTAAAATGTACAGCCCTATCGCGTCCTTTGAGATATACTAGTGATGCAACAAAAGAGGTATTTGACATTGACCGGTATCGGCACCCTGGGGATTTGGCAGTCCGCGTGTATGCACTCACTGCAACCGTCTCTGATTCTATCCATTAGCCACTCGTAGGGAGCTATTTGACTAAGTGGATTGTTTTAAGATTTAAAAAGTAAAGAATATTTTATNAATAAAGACAGAAATTTTTCCAGTTCAACGAAAGTGACTAAAAGTTGTAATTTTGGAAATTTCCATGTACACCTGGTCTTAAAATGGATTAGTTAGAAAACAAATGACTTTTAAGTTTAACAAATTTAGATTTTTACAGCTATGGTGAGAAATGTTTAAAATATACAACAGTCCTGTCGCGTCCTTTGAGGTATACTAGTGATGCGACAAAAGAGGCATTTGACATAAACAGTATCGGCATCCTGGGGATTTGGCAGTTCGCATGTATGCACACTCTGCAATGTTTTCGATTCCATCCATTATCCACTCGTAGGGAGCTATTTGACTAAGTGGATTGTTTTAAGATTTAAAAAGTAAAGAATATTTTATATTTTTATGTACGTTTCTTTACAAAGCTATATTTAATTATAATTTTTCTTTAAAAGTATATTCATACAATTGAAGAATATTTTGTACCAGGTATGTACCAGTACATCCACCACACATTTTATTTCACCAAGTAAGTTTTTATTATTTTATTTTTAACTGTAGCCCTATATCGTGGCTAGCGATTCGGAATGTAAGTGTGATATGAAAAATACATTTAGAAATTTACGGTTTTTACTGGCTTATCGAATAAACGAATACGAATGGAACCTAAACCATCACTGAAGCGCAATTAACTGATAGCCCCTGGAAGTCGTCTTCTTAAGAAACACAGTTTCCCTATCATCAAATGTCACCGCACGCCACTGGGTTCGCACACATCTGCACATAAAAGTTCACTCTCGCTGACGGGACAAAGCCTCTGTCGTCATTGTCTTCTCCTGTTTATAAGGGGGTCTCTCCTGGGTTTTTCCCATGACTCTACTCGGAGTTTTAGTACTTCGGGCTTAATGATCGAGTTTCATTCGTTACTTCCGAGTGACTCATATGAGGTATCACTTTAACAAGGAACTAAATCCGTGGAAAACATTTTAATCGCTGAGTTGATCAATAATTTTTTCGAAATGGAAAATTATCTTTTCCCGAACAACAAAATGTTATAATAATTTATAATGATTTTATAATAGAATATTTTCCCGCAAATGCGGTTCTCACAATTAAGTCCGACACTACTGGACATATGACACACGACTTCATATGTCCAGTATCAATTCCCTAATACACAAACCTCCCTGCAAAATTTCTGAAATTTTCGATCAAAGATATAGGAGTTATTAAGTTTCAAAGTGGGTGAAGAAAATTATGCTCCCCACATTATCCATTCATACAGTACAAAAACAATTTTATTGCATTTCTCCACGTTTCAGAATTTTTTTGTATGTGTTTTTTTCCCTAATATTTTGTTCTGGATTTTTTAATTTTTATGCTAATTAAAATTTTTGAGTCTTTCGGTTATTATTCTGTTTCAGGGACTATATAATTTTGATAATAAAAATTATTTTTTAAATATATATTTAATATTTCATTGTAGTTTATTGTCATGTTAATGTTTTTACAAAATGAATTAAATATAAATTTTAATTTAAAAAGCTTTATTACAATAAATTTTGTTTTAATACATACAAAGTAAGGATTTAAGCACAGAGTAAATAAAAAATTAGCAAAAAACATATTAAATGTTTTAATATAAAAACTGAATTCGTTTCACAATTTTTATCATTGTAAAAAGAAATGGCTGCTAAATTGCAGTTGATTTAATCATATTGATTATATAATAATATATTTAATTGGTGTATAAAATAGCGAATAGCATTGTATTTATTGTCACACTAAATACTAATATTAATTAATCAATAATTAATATTATACATATATTATATTTAAAAAAACTGGATGCATTTTTATACCATACAAGCTCTAAAGTTGTAATTTGATCGTGGTTAATGTATTATTATTATCTATCTTACACAATTCCCACCCCTTCCACTTAAGAAGAAATACCATACATACGCTAATATATACATTTCTTAGAAGTGGTTCGATTTTAATTTTTGATTTAAGCATAAAACCATCCCATGTTTTTACATGGGATGATTTAACATTTACTTCAGACAAAGCGAGTTTACAATTGCCTTTATTATTGTCATATATGGATGAAAATGTGTTTTTAGTTTTGACAAACAGATATGCCAAATTCGTGACATTCCCTGTATCATTTTAATCGAGTATGTTATTATAGGCTAGTCTCTCCTAATTACTAAACACTATGCGGGAAAGACTATAATGGAGTTAAAATGCCCAGCACGTTCAGTTTCGACTTTCAATCGATTCAATCTATGATCTAGACAGCACATTTCTCCGCAATAGACATATTCTGCTTTTGTAAGTTTCGATTCGCTACTCAGAACAATCTCACAAACTTCATCTTTACCTATGAAAATAGGAGATAACAATTTCAACGATAGTGCTCTATCACTCTCGTCTAAACATAATGATATAGTGTTATTGGCATTAATACTTTTAGTTAAATTACTAATTTCTAATTTAGCTATCAAATTTTCCCTTTTGTAATCGAGAGAATAATATTTTAAATTGAGTGTAACTCCACATACGTAAAGATCGAATTCACTCGAATAAAAACGTTCTATAATACGTGGAAATTTCAGGGAAGAAATCCAAGTTTTTGAACACTTCGAAGACAATTTTAAGAAAGACTGTTTTATATTTTGTTCTGCATTAAAATCTACCATTTCATCTAATCTTGTTAGTTTATTCATTTCGCTTTGGAGGAGCATTTCTTTAATTTTCTGAAGTAATTTTGTAGGTTTGTGCAATTGCAACACTGAAAGTCCCCATTTCTTCAGTGCTGCATTTAAGTCTGCTTCTGAGTTGAAATTTGTTTCTGAAAAGAAATCCAAAACGTTTTCTTTACTTTTGCTTTCGCAGCAATTTTCCTCAAGAAATTTCGAGGCATCAAAATAATATTTAGGACGTCGATTCTTCATTGGAGTTTTCTGAAATGTATTCTTTTCAATTGGCTGAGAATACGAATAATCTCCGCTGAAATCGAAGGAATGAGTTAAATTTTCTTCCAAGGTCTTCATTTGTCCAGCCGTTCTAATAATATAACAATTTGAATGATCCACATTTAATTTCGTAGGAAGGGATTGTGTCAGAAATTCAGTGGATGTTTTCTCTACTTGTTTAGAACTTTCAGAACATGCCTTAAAGTTATCACTGGAAGGATTTTCAGAATATTCCTCAAATGTATCACCATCTCTGCTGGAAGTATTTGAAGATTCACATTGATTAACTGAAGATTCCTGACATGATTCTTGTGTCAACGATTGTGAAGTTTCATGCAATTCAGCAATAATATCCGGAGGAACAGACTTTGCTAAAATTTTCATACATTTATTCTTCACTTCGATCGCTCCATATTCGTGTGCAAACATTAAAACTGAAAGAGCTTGTTCTGGAGAATTTATTGCCAAATCTCCGGTATACACGTAGCTGGGAATAAATAAGAATAATAGTTTTTAATGTTTTAGATTTTTCTAATTATAAAATATTAATTAATAATATAATAACAATACAATGATATAGCCTATATCTCACCCAAATAAAATAAGGAACGTTTTGCACTTAATTTTCTGACACTAATTTTTTCTTATTTTTGAACATTTTCTACATGTGCATTCAGTAAAATGCACGTGTAGAAAACATACAGTAACTAACAGTAAATGTATTTTACGATGGTAAACAAAATGACAAAGGAAATTCCACGAAAATATTATCTTCACTACATTCTAAAGACAGGATGTAATTTTAAATAATAAATTTTATATAGAGGAAAATATAATATTAAACAAAATCTAAAAAATATCTACATCTCTGTTCATCAAATGAGTAATTAGTGATGTACTTAGTGTTTGATTAGTGACGTAACTGAAATCACTGGAACTCTTGGAGATTTTTTTCTTTTAAAATTATATAATTGTTATACTAAAACCAAGTAAAGTACTTACTTGAAAAATATACGAAAAGTCTTGGCATTTATATTAATTAAATGAATTTCTTTTGGCGTCGTGGCCGTCATTAACATGTTTTTGAATTTTTCGCTGTGCAGGGACAAAAAAAGCTTGTGAGACTGAAACGGTGTTTTTTTCTTTCCTACAATTATTGTGACATCGGACAAATCTCCTGTGTACAGAAGACTTGCAATTTTCTTATTTAAATCGTTACTATTCGATTGGTAAGCCATCTAAATAAAAGAAAATCCTTAATAAAACCATTATACGTAAATATAGTACAGTAGACGCCCCTATAACACTGTAGATAATGTTGTACGAGTCACTTAGATTTTATAAATACGTGAGACGTTCATAGCCCGGCACACGTATTTGTAAAATCTAAGTGACTCGTACAACATGGAATTCATATAACACGGAATTATCTACAATGTTATAGGGGGGTCTACTGTATGCATTTGTAAAACAAGATTGGCTAGGCATTTTGAGAAAAGAGCAATTTTTCAAAATTTCTATAGAAATCGAAGGCTATGTAAATGAAAATACGTTTTAAATACAATACAATTGTAGTTTTACCAGTTGTTTCTGCCCGTGGGCATTTATAGGGCCCCTTCGTTTATAAGTGCCGTATAAACGAAGCACCTGAGAGCTAGGTATGTCTTTATTCAATAGAAAAAAAATTAATTTATTAATGAATAAAATATAAGATGTATGATTAGTTCTCCGAATAATTTTCTTTAAAGAATATGAAAATAAGATGATAAATAAGTTCATGTTTTTACTTTTATAATCACTCTGGAGAAGCCAAAATTTCGGGCAACGTTTTTACCATGAAATAATGCGAGTTAAATGCTAATTAATTACTGTCTAACTAACACTGCTCTGCATTAAAAGCCTCCCGTGAAAGAAAATATGATTTTATTATGTATTTTAGTATACTGAATATGAATCTGAAGTCAAATATCTTCTCTATTACCTACAGTTTTCTATTACCATTTTTCTGCAGAAAAATGTCTCTTTTAGACAAACTTTCTGTTACTGTTGTTTGAACAAAATACAGGTCGGGAATCGCTTTAAAATGACCATCCTGGTCATTTTAAAGCGATTCCCGACCTGTATTTTGTTCAGTGCCAAAGTCCCATTCACTGATCAAGTGCCAAAGTCCCATTCACTGATCAAGTGCCAAAGTCCCATTCACTCACCTGACAGGTGTGAAAGCGTGGCCTGTCAGCTATATAAGATCTTGTAGAAATCCATGAAACTCGATCTTGGACTCAGACACAGTGTTCTAAGATTTAACATGTCACTCATGTGCAAACCAGTCAGACTGTTTCTGCTACATTTGTACAGAATAAAATTTGAAATCGCAACGAAAATCACTGACGTCTCTAGTAAAGAAAGCGTGCTATCGTTATTTCAACTGTAAGGTGGAAGATCAAGGTAAGACCTGGACTCCTAAAATATGCTGCAATTCATACACGTGGATATTGACTTGAAGGGCACACACAAATCAATGCCTTATGCTGTCACTATGATCTATCTGGAACTACATAATCATATCGAAGATTGTTACTTTTGCATGACTTACATCAAAGGTTTTACCGCAAAAGGCAAGACACAGTATCCCAACACAGTCGTCTACGCTTCGACCAGTGTTCCATAATGTGCAGTGTCGGCCCCATCTTTGAATTTCACGAAAGATTCAGAAGAGGAATCCGATCCTGAAGACGCCTCGCCAAAACGACAATCCAGTTGTGATATGAGCACCTATCACGGAGTCCCACAGAAAAGCCACAACTCATCAGTCAGTCTCAGTTGAATGATATGATTCGTGATTTGGATCTTTGTAAAAAAACAGGCTCAACTACATGCATCACGTCTCCAGCGATAGAACTTTTGAAAAAAGAATCTAAGATGTTCTTTTACAGAAAAAAGATATCAGTAAATGTTAATTTTTTCAGTGGAGAACAATTTCTTCTTTTGTGATGATATACAGTACTTAATTTGTTGGAGGAGCTTCAGCTGCCATAGGATCCTGCGGAGTGGAAACTTTTTATTGGCTCATCAAAGTTCAGCTTTAAAAGAGTTTTGCTGCATGATGCCAATAGACATCCGTCTGTTTTGATCGCTCATTCACACGAAAGAAATTTACATGAAGGTGATGCTGGACAAGATAAAACACAATGAACCTAAGTGGAATGTGCATGCTGACCTCAAAGTTGTTGCAATGCTATCAGGTCTTTAATTTAAATAAATTAAAAAGGAGAATACACTAAATTCTGCTGGTTTATATGTGAATGGGACAGTCGAACAAGAATAACTCATTATTTGCTTTAAAAAAGGTGGCCCGATCGCGCAGCAAACCTACAAGGTCAGAAAAGTATTCTTTTTCCTACTCTAGTGGAGAAAACCAAAATCCTCTCACCTCCTCTTCATATCAAGCTAGGCTCTATGAAAAAATGTGTGAAAAGTATGGACAGAAAAGAAGGTTTTGCTTACCTAAAGCAAAAGTTTTCTCATCAGAGCGATGCGAAAGTAAAGAAAAGAATTTTTATTGGTCCCCAAGTAAGACACTTTTTGAAGGATCCTAGTTTCAAGGAATAACTAAACCTAGCAAAAAGGCAGCGTAGGACGCATTCGAAGAATTTTTTGGGAAATGTCCCAGCTAACAACTATGAGGGAATCGTGAACTTGATAACGTCCAACCAAACACTGGATTGCAATACGTCACTCAAGGTACAGTACACTTCCTGCATTCCCATTTAGATTTTTTCCGGCCAGTCTAGAAGCTGTTTTTTATGAACATGGAAAAAAAGTTCACCAGACTCTCTCAAATGGAGGGAGGTGGAACGAGAACTTGTTATCGAATTACTGTTGGGCTTTACAGCGAGAGACTTTAGAAGAATATAAAAGAAAACATATCATTAAGTGTTTCAGTTTATAAGAGTATAGAATTATGAAAAAAGAGTAATTAACATAAATTTATTTGTATCTTTAAAAAATGACTGGCAGATGACTATAACGTGATCTATTTACCAAAAAATGTCCGAGAAATCCATAAATTTCGTCTAACTTAAAAACAATCCAGCATCGCATTGCGTAACTATCTCGGACACTTAAAATTGCGTGTGGTACCATCTGTTATGATATTTTATTTTTAAAACTTTTTATATTGTTAACTATTATAAAATAGCAAAATGCTTAATTTCGAGGATACAGACGAGTTTTATAAAATAATTTTAAATTCTAATAACCAGTAATATTAACCAGTAATATCTTCATTAAGTAGTCTAACCTCATTCGACATATGACAAGTCACCCCCATCTTCCCACTCCTCGACCTTTTAACTAGGAAAATTTATCATCAATCCTTGTGACTTATTCGCTGGATTGTTATCTTAATGACTAAAAAGTGACTTTATATTTCATAGTTAACTAATTTAATTTAAAATAGAACAAGGAAAAATATATAGTAATGGATGAGAACTTCACTCCTATAAAACGTAAACGTCTACATACAGGCCGTTAAGAAATTAGATCGACAAAATGAAATGGGTGGTAGAGGGAGTCAACGTCAGTAATTTTCGTCTTATGAACTGAAGGTCGTCGCAATCCCCTTTACGAAAACAGGCAATTAAATTACGTTTGATATCCTACAAACCACGAGTATAGTGTAAGAAAATTCAGTCATTGTCACGCGTAGATCTATAAATTTCCACTGTCTGCCTTTCCTTCATCTCGAGAAAGGAGTTAGATACATTAAAGACGAGACCAGATATTTATATGTTAAATTTTAAGTGTAATCACCAATAAAAAGATGCGGTCGAGCAAAATACTTTGTCTAGACTCTATATATAGAGTTTAGACTGTGCTGCATAAATGGTTGTTATACTTCCTTCACCGTCAAATAGTACAATGTTTAATCCCTGCAGATTATCCATAACGGAGAGCTTTTACAGAGTTATTTAGAACAGTGTACTGTACTGTACTTGTTTAATCTTACATAAGGTAACATTTTCCGAAAAACGACGGGGGCACGTGCCTCTGTCCCCCAATCTGCACCTATATTTCAAAATCCCGGATGAATCCGAAACAAGTGTTGTGTTTTATTTAATTAAATTAAATTAAAATTCGACGGTAGACCGGAAATCCGAAAGCAAATTTACTTAATTTCCTTTTAAGGTTGGAGTATTAACGTTGCAAAGGACAGACATAATTCACGCGCACTAAAAAGTAGCAAATATATGAAAATTACCTTACTTTCTTACTTAACTACGAAATAATTTTCTACTTACTTNAATGTTATTAATTCTTCTCCCATTTTCGAAAATTCCAGAATTTATTCTAAATGTAATATCGCCGTCTTCCTCCGCGACCCTTTCACTTTTAAAAATCCGCATATAAAATAGTACGACATTTGATTGCTAATAACTCTGATTAACTCTTTTAGTGAATACTACAAATTTAATATAGAGTTTGTATACTTTTAACGTAACTATTAACTAAATTTTATTAAAATTTATTAGATGCCACTCCGACAGTTCCCTTGTTAGTTATATTATTTATAAATTGACGTAAAAATATAATTAATTACTAAACACGTACTAAATTAAATACCGAATGAAACAAGAGTTAATATACTAATATCTAAATAGTGGAGTAAATAAGAATATTACCTTGTATACAGTTAGCTTGTAACTTTCTAATTATCAGGATGTATTTGCCTATAAAAATATTCAAGTAAGAATACGTAATCTTTGAAAGCGAAAGTATTTTCTATTGGCTAAATAACGACGACCTTTCGAAAAGGTTGTTTTGATTTCGAAATGAAAGCGGAAATTGTGAAATATATATTTAAGTATAGAGAAAATCATACATTTATTTAACTTTTTTAATTGTTACTTCGAATATTTTTAAATTTTGTTGTTGTTTAAGTGTAGTCCAGTCGAATTTGACTCCTATTACATCGTGGATAAAAGTCTCCCACCCCATCCTGTCAGCAGTTTCTTTTATTCCATCCGTCTCATTAGCTTCCTTCCATCTTGTCTAGCATAATTGCGTGCATATTGGTTTTATTTTAGCTTGATTTTTGTCTCCAGAGAGCAATCTAGTCTTATGTAATGTATCCTATATGACTCTATTGTTAAAGGAAAAGTATAATGTACAGGGACAAGCCACTACTCATTTGAAGTGGAAAGGATGTATTTTAAATTAAATAAATTAATATAATATAATATATTTTAAAATAAATAAATGCTGGTCATTTTTACTTTCCATTGTATTGTAAAAACTTGTTTTAAGTGGAAAAAAATCAATACCCTGCTACTCCGGTTTACACAGGTTTTGCCGTATCTTTTGGACGAGTAACGAGCAATTATTTATCGTAACATCGTCACAATACCGGGCTACAATTTTGAATCATATTTTTTTAATTTATTTAATTTAAAATACATGCTTTCCACCTGAAATTAGTAGTGTTTTGCCCCTGTACATCATACTTTTCCTCTTAGCATGATCATCTATCTAACTCATTTCAGGAGAAAATCTTTAAATTGAAATACAGTTTGTATTCTACAATATACTTGTGAAAAAAACCCCCAAAAATTAAATAATTAGATAAAAATTTATAGATGTAATTATTTCCCTCCTGGAAAATTTTCTGCGGATGCCCATGATAATGACGATAATATTCGTCATTATCATACTCAATGTCATCTCATAAACTGCAGTAACTCAGTAAATTTTCACTAGATTTGTCACAACGGTTGACACAGAAAACAATTCTTTACTTCTTATAATATCCTTTATTTCGATTTAAATAAAGGATATGATAAGAAGTAAGAACTGTCGTCTGTGGTATTCTGTGTCAATCATTGTGACAAAATCTAGTGAATATTGGATAGAATAGATAATCACCAAAATGATAAACTTACGTTTTCTTACCAGGTGTTGCGAGAAAAACAAATAAAGTTATATTACCATCGTCTATCAGATTTCGTCATATGACACAGTATTTGTTTGAATTGTATAACAGTTGCAATTGTGCAAGGTTTTATCTAAGGCTTAATCTTTAGCTGTAGTCAATAATAATCATTAGCACACTCATATCTCGAGACGGGTAAGACTTAATTCGTTACTAACATTTATAGTTTTTCATAAAATCCATCCCTACCCTCAAAATTGAGCTTTTTTTCCATTTTATAGTAATTAAAAATATAAAAAGTTTTTATAAACAAAAATCTAATAACAGATGGTGCCACATACAATTTTATTTACTTTGCTTAATACTATAAAAGTTATTTTTCTAAATAAAAACTTATAACAGCCGTGAAAGTTATGCAATTCTTTGCTGGATTTTTTTATTGATATTTCTGCTTACAACAGAAGTTAAGAGTATTTTATAATTTGATTTTCTGTATTCTTTCCGTGCTACAGACTGAAAGTATTTCTAATTGATTTTCCTTTCCGCATTTTTTAACGGGTGGGAACTGTTTAACAACGTTACTTTGGCATGTCAATTTGCCAGATCAACTAGCGGGGGTGGAGCTCCCTGGTAGAATAATGGTTACAAACATTAAATAGCCAAAATTTATTTCTATAAGGGTGTAAATTTAAAGGTATACTGCTGAATCCCGATTAATCGAGCTGAGTTGTGGGAAGAATACTTTGTCAACTGAACAGAACGTAGCAGTTCGTTTCACAAATCTTGACCAAGCGATGCGCAATACCCGAAAATGGCTTTAAAACAATAGACGATCAATTTCGCACTTATATTTGGCACCCACGTGTTTAAAATGCATTGTTTTACTTCAGAATCGTCGATTTACTTCTCATAATTGGTTCGATTCCGTTAAACATTTGAATTTCTGAAGAATTTTTCGATCTGTATTTTATATTTTTGAATCAATATCGTCATGGTAACGTAATAAAACAATATAGTTAAAAACACTATTATTATTGCAAACTCCATTCGTTCAATAATTTCATTTTTGGTATTTTCTTGTTCAGTAGGCAAGAATGTAGTCTACAGGATGCTCGAAAAAAGGAATTTTTCAGTAATTTAAGTACTAAAGATGAATTTATAATTATTTAATAAAATAAGCATACACCCGTTCGAACTGATGTATTGTTTTCTAAGTTTTCCGTTCAAAAAAAATAATAACAACTGCACGTGTATATAGTGAATAGTATCTAGAAGGCCACTACCATCACCAAAAATGAACAGTTTTATAATCATTTATTTGTAGAAGTAAATTAAAAACGAAGCAATTTTCCTTCTTTTTTTTATATCAATAAAAATACTATTTTGATATACAATATTTTTTGCAACAGAATATATAATGTTAAATAATTTATAGATGTTATTCAAATAATTTTTTTAACCAAAAAGGTTTACATAAACCCTATTTACAATATACATACAGCAGATTAATTTTCATCAATTTTCACACAAAAAATCAGAGGTAAAAAAATTTGTTCTAACTACCAATAAAAATCTTTTGTAATATTTTCCTTTAAAAGTTTCTTTTTTTTTTTTGCCAATCTGTGGAAAAAATGCAATGTTTTCATGTACTGTACATTTCTTTTTAAAACAATTTAAAATTGTTTATTCCCAATTAAAAATATATGTAAAACTGTCACATGATCTTATTAAGAACATGTTAAAATAAATTTCTAAGGAACCACATATTTGGATATTATTTAAGATTTTTTTTGTCTACAAATGAATAACAATGGATCCATTTTCAAGTATTTGATACAAAAAAAAAAAAACAAAAAGTTAAAATATTACTAAGATAAATACAAAGGCAGATGACAATGTTATGAAAGCATACAAAAGTCAACTATATATATTGGTAGCAATACTTGTTTATATGATAAACAAAACAACACTTTGTATTTTTTTAAGGAAAAGGTACTGATGACCACGGTTTATTTCACAACTGATGTCAATGTCACATTACAAATGCACAATGAAGTAAAATATTTACATAGCATTATCTATGAACATGTCGAACCGATAAAAAATAAGTTACGTGAATATTTAGTATACAAAAAAAACTATCGCTTGTTTTTTTATTTAAAATTCTATGATAGAGGACATGCAAAAATAACAAAAAGAAACAATTGAGATAATGTTTAATAACAAAATTATAAACCTGGCATAAAATATTATTAACCACTTGATCATTTTTTGTTTTGTTTTTTGGTAATTTTTTTCTTTTTTGTTCTTTTGGAGAAACAATTGTAGATTAATTACAAGTATTCACTTAATAATAACAATAACAACATCTATCTTCCAGACAGTAAAATGATACAAGTAGGGCACCAGGAGCTGCTTTTGCAGTAATGATGATAGTATTGATTTAATGAAGTTAAAATCTCACATATATGTTTGTATGTATGCATTGAATGTATTCAATGTATTATCTATCTAAATGTTAGTTTAATGCTATAACTAAAGAGCTTCTCAAAGATAGCAAAATTTTACATATAATGAAGAAAAAATATATAGATCTTTATGTACAAGAGATTTGGATAATTCTACATATGATTTATGAAGATTTATGATGCACCACTGCAATAACATAATCATCTTTGCAGTAATGATTTGAAATCTCAAACATAAATCATCAGTTGAATGGACATCATTTGCCAAAACAACTCTGCATCCAGCCAGTAATCAGATCTTTCAGTTTTTCTGGTCTTTTCATTTTTTGTAAATATACAATTTTTACTGCTGATTTAATTTGCACAATAGTTTTGTTAATTTATTTTCACAACAAATGCTTAAAAGATATATTTCACTTTGCTGGAATTAGTTTCTGATAAATGCACAGTTAACATAAATGAATTGGGCATTCATTTGAAAAGACCTTGATTGAAATGATATCCTTGCGGCTGCGTCAGTAATGTGGGTATGGGAGAGGTAACGAAATTTTGTACACCGGCGACAGTATTGAATCCGTTTGGAGGTGGCGGCGGAGGAGGAGGCGGCGGTGGAGGCGGAGGCGGAGGATGAGTAGACGGCGACGGAAACGAATGCGATATAGATGGAGGAGGATTGACGGTTGATGCCGGAACGGGAATTACAGATGGCGGCGGTGGTGGAAGAGGACGAATATGTGAAGAGTGATGAATGACTGGAATAGAACTTTGTGATGGTAAAGCTTGATTAGGAGGAGGAGGAGGAAGGGCAACATAAGGTGAAGCAACCTGAAAAAAAAATTAGAATTAATATGTTATAAAGTAGTAAAAATGTTTTATAATGTTATAAATTAAATATAAGAAATAAAACTACAGTTTGATTGTAAAGTCCTTCCACACTGGACCATGCTCATGTGGCTTGGCCAAGTGATCCCAACTTTATTTAACTCTTTTGTCATGCAGTCTGCCTATGATGTCATTACTTCATTCCTGGAAGCTCTTCCCATTTCCCTACCCATTGCAGAGTAACTTTACAATTGCTCTTTAGAATCAAAATGTCAATTTTGTAAAATAGTTTTCTTTACTCCCTTTGTCAACATTTTTGTTTTTCTTTTAGATGAAAACAGAGAGCAGAATGCTTTTTCTTTGTACTGTACATATATTCAAAATTATTTATTAAATATTTTCGAAACCATTAGCAGAAAAATTGATAAACAGATTATAATAACAGATCCATATTATGGTTGCCATATATCCCAATTTTTTAGATCTGTCCAATTTGGAACACTTTGTTCTAATTCATTCATTTCTAACGAAAAGTATTCCAATCTGAATTAAAACCAGTCTAATATGAATTGTAAGTAGCAGGTGTCTGCAAGTGTCATACATGCATTCCTTTAGTAATTTTTGATTCACATGTCATGTTCTATTGAGCCTTGATACTGTGTGGTTTCAAAATTATGATTTTGTGCAATAATTAAAAATAGATCAATGGTTATGCCTGGCATTCTAGCTTTTTCTTTTTTTGACTCTCTGCTCTGTGGAATTGAAAGGATCTTTATTATTAATATTATTATTTGTGGGTTTGGTATGTCCACAAAGGGGCAGCCAGGTTTTCTAATAAAACTTTAGGTGAAGTACATAAGTCAAACAAGAACAATTGGTCCAACAAATAATAAAAAATGTTCAGTAATTGATAATTCAATAAAAATAGTTTAAATTATTCACTTAGACTATACCTACTCTGAAAAATGTCTAATGCTAGATATCCATCAAATTTTGCCACAATGCTACCTCATTTACAATGTCCCAATTTCTAGTTTTGAACTTATGGCAACCCTACACTAGATACTTACAAGCATTTACTATTATTGACTATATAATGATTAACAGATGCAAGCTAGTCTGAATTATAATCATTTAAATCAGTCATGAGCAACCAGAGCTTGCAAAGTCCTAATATACTGCCACAGGGCTTTGGAAACATAATTAGAATTGCATAATGGCCAAAGACAGAAAACGGGGAAAATAAAATTAAGCCGATATTCATGATGAACTGCAACATTCAAACTAAACTTGACCAGTGAAAATATGGGCCTTTAATAGTTTGCATACCATTAGTATATACTATTTTAGTATCTAGTATACTGGCAATTATAGAATATGTTTCTACTCAATAGATAAAGCCTGCAACTCCATAAGCAGAAAAAAATGTATGTGGCCTGCTGGAAGGCTACAAAGTTCATTTGTGTCCCACATTCAGGAAAGATTACTCATCATTGATTTAAATTAAACAAATAAAATAAAGTCAGACATTATCAATATTTAATAAAAATATGACTACTATTTTATTTCAATGTGTATGGAACTTTTAATTTATCATTTTATGGTTTTTGACATAATACACATACATATTTCAAAGATAACAGAAAATTATCATCTTATAGATCATAAAAATTAATTAGGAAAGTTCAATAATTTCACTTATATTCCTTAATTTTATACAATAGTAATGTAAAATAAATTAAATTGGAAACTTCAATCACTTGCTATGTTCTTTTGAACAAGTAGCTACATTAAATTTAAAGCATTTAGAAATAAACTAAATAAACTAAAAGTTTTTAAGTTTATTTAATATATATTACTTATTTGTACAGTGCATATCCTAATTTGAAATAAATATTTAGAAACCTTTAGATAATGTTTAGATAACCTTTATACCATAAAAATCAATAAGTTGCTGGTCCATTTTTGTCCTTGATGACACTCATGACCCTCTTATAGAAAACATATCCAAGTTTCTGGTAACAAGCCACCAGTATTTTGGTCCATTCATTCTTCATGGTCACAGTCAGCTATTGTAGGGAGGTAAGGTGTGTTGGTCTTGTGCCCATGGCATTCCAGTTCAGATTATGGTTCTGTTCTGACCATTCCAGTCTCTGAAAAGTTCCATTTCCTTGTATCAGGTCTGTACTGAGTGAGCTCTATAATAGAAGAAAGGCACTCCCAAAGTGCTGTCACTATGTAGGAAGTGCGTGATTATCTAAGGACAGAGTGACCAGATATTCCCACTTTTGACTGTTTTTAATAATTACTGTAGAATCAATCTTTGAATAAAGCAATTTTATTAACATGCCAATATAATTTATGGTGTGTTATTAACAATATGCCATATTCCAACTAATTAGAGTAGTTAAATATCACCAATTTATAAATCAATACATAAATAAATTTTAAAAAATAATCAAAGTTCAATCAGTTTTAGAACTCATTTTCACTAATTCTGAACTATGTCCCAAATTGGATTGTAAATGTTATAGTCAGCTTATCTAGGACAGCCCAGTATTTACTGGTATTTGTACAGGTATACCTCGCCATATGTCGGTAATTGGTTCCAGGAGAGGCAACGTAAGTCGAATTTACTTGTCTCCGAATCTACTTGTCAACTAGGCTAAACCATAAATTACCATTCCCGGTTCTGTATTTTATTTATTAATACATTTTTAATAATATATGGTTAATAAGGAT